>NW_027552617.1:0-68333 GCF_045843805.1 Urocitellus parryii | reverse complement strand
TTTCGTTCTTCTAGGTCAAACCGTTCCTTTGCAGTAACCGTTTTCATGTTTAGGTTTCACTCTCTTTTCTCCTATATGGATACATGTACTTTTAACTCTAAATCAAACACGGTTTGTGCTAGCTCTTTGAAACTTGGCACAATAATGTAGTTCCAAGTTCTATCGCTATGCTTGGTGTCCTATTGAAGTAGCCCCAAGCAGAGACTGACGAGAATCACTTTCATTGAAAGGGGTTGTCAAGCTTCCAAAAAACTACGAGTTTCCTGAAATCTCAGCAAACATTTTTTCACCCAATCTTGATAATACTGGCAGGTAATGATCAGTTCACCAATCCCACTTGTCTCACCAAATTTCGTTCTTCTAGGTTAAACCGTTCCTTTGCAGTAACCGTTTTCATGTTTAGGTTTCACTCTTTTTTCTCCTATATGGATACACGTAGTTGGAACTCTAAATCAAACACGGTTTGTGCTAGCTCTTTGAAACTTGGCACAATAATGTAGTTCCAAGTTCTATCGCTATGGTTGGTGTCCTATTGAAGTAGCCCCAAGCAGCGACTGACGAGAATCACTTTCATTGAAAGGGGTTGCCAAGCTTCCAAAAACTACGAGTATCCGAAATCTCAGCAAACATTTTTTCACCCAATCTTGACCATACTGGCAAGTAATGATCAGTACACCAATCCCACTTGGCTCACAAATTTCTTTCTTCTAGGTTAAACCGTTCCTTTGCAGTAACCGTTTTCATGTTTAGGTTTCACTCTGTTTTCTCCTATATGGATACAAGTAGTTGGAACTCTAAATCAAACACGGTTTGTGCTAGCTCTTTGAAACTTGGCACAATAATGTAGTTCCAAGTTCTATCGCTATGCTTGGTGTCCTATTGAAGTAGCCCCAAGCAGCGACTGACGAGAATCATTTTCATTGAAAGGGGTTGCCAAGCTTCCAAAAACTACGAGTTTCCGGAAATCTCAGCAAACATTTTTTCACCCAATCTTGATGATACTGGCAGGTAATGATCAGTACACCAATCCCACTTGGCTCACCAAATTTCGTTCTTCTAGGTTAAACCGTTCCTTTGCAGTAACAGTTTACATGTTTAGGTTTCACTCTGTTTTCTCCTATATGGATACATGTAGTTGGAACTCTAAATCAAACACGGTTTGTGCTAGCTCTTTGAAACTTATCACAATAATGTAGTTCCAAGTTCTGTCGATATGGTTGATGTCCTATTGAAGTAGCCCCAAGCAGACACTGACGAGAATCACTTTCATTGAAAGGTGTTGCCAAGCTTCCAAAAAACTACGAGTTTCCTGAAATCTCAGCAAACATTTTTTCACCCAATCTTGATGATACTGGCAGGTAATGATCAGTACACCAATCCCACTTGTCTCACCAAATTTTGTTCTTCTAGGTTAAACCGTTCCTTTGCAGTAACCGTTTTCATGATTAGGTTTCACTCTGTTATCTCCTATATGGATACATGTATTTGGAACTCTAAATCAAACACTGTTTGTGCTAGCTCTTTGAAACTTGGCACAATAATGTAGTTCCAAGTTCTGTCGCTATGGTTGATGTCCTATTGAAGTAGCCCCAAGCAGAGACTGACGAGAATCACTTTCATTGAAAGGTGTTGCCAAGCTTCCAAAAAACTACGAGTTTCCTGAAATCTCAGCAAACATTTTTTCACCCAATCTTGATGATACTGGCAGGTAATGATCAGTACACCAATCCCACTTGGCTCACCAAATTTCGTTCTTCTAGGTTAAACCGTTCCTTTGCAGTAACCGTTTTCATGTTTAGGTTTCACTCTGTTTTCTCCTATAAGGATACATGTATTTGGAACTCTAAATCAAACACGGTATGTGCTAGCTCTTTGAAACTTGGCACAATAATGTAGTTCCAAGTTCTATCGCTATGGTTGGTGTCCTATTGAAGTAGCCCCAAGCAGAGACTGACGAGAATCACTTTCATTGAAAGGGGTTGCCAAGCTTCCAAAAAACTACGAGTTTCCTGAAATCTCAGCAAACATTTTTTCACCCAATCTTGATGATACTGGCAGGTAATGATCAGTACACCAATCCCACTTGGCTCACCAAATTTCGTTCTTCTAGGTTAAACCGTTCCTTTGCAGTAACCGTTTTCATGTTTAGGTTTCACTCTGTTTTCTCCTATATGGATACATGTAGTTGGAACTCTAAATCAAACACGGTTTGTGCTAGCTCTTTGAAACTTGGCACAATAATGTAGTTCCAAGTTCTATCGCTATGGTTGGTGTCCTATTGAAGTAGCCCCAAGCAGCGACTGACGAGAATCACTTTCATTGAAAGGTGTTGCCAAGCTTCCAAAAACTACGAGTTTCCGAAATCTCAGCAAACATTTTTTCACCCAATCTTGATCATACTTGCAAGTAATGATCAGTACACCAATCCCACTTGGCTCACCAAATTTCATTCTTCTAGGTTAAACCGTTCCTTTGCAGTAACCGTTTTCATGTTTAGGTTTCACTCTGTTTTCTCCTATATGGATACATGTAGTTGGAACTCTAAATCAAACACGGTTTGTGCTAGCTCTTTGAAACTTGGCACAATAATGTAGTTCCAAGTTCTGTCGCTATGGTTGATGTCCTATTGAAGTAGCCCCAAGCAGAGACTGACGAGAATCACTTTCATTGAAAGGGGTTGCCAAGCTTCCAAAAAACTACGAGTTTCCTGAAATCTCAGCAAACATTTTTTCACCCAATCTTGATGATACTGGCAGGTAATGATCAGTACACCAATCCCACTTGTCTCACCAAATGTTGTTCTTCTAGGTTAAACCGTTCCTTTGCAGTAACCGTTTTCATGTTTAGGTTTCACTCTGTTATCTCCTATATGGATACATGTAGTTGGAACTCTAAATCAAACACTGTTTGTGCTAGCTCTTTGAAACTTGGCACAATAATGTAGTTCCAAGTTCTATCGCTATGGTTGGTGTCCTATTGAAGTAGCCCCAAGCAGAGACTGACGAGAATCACTTTCATTGAAAGGGGTTGCCAAGCTTCCAAAAAACTACGAGTTTCCTGAAATCTCAGCAAACATTTTTTCACCCAATCTTGATGATACTGGCAGGTAATGATCAGTACACCAATCCCACTTGGCTCACCAAATTCCGTTCTTCTAGGTTAAACCGTTCCTTTGCAGTAACCGTTTTCATGTTTAGGTTTCACTCTGTTTTCTCCTATATGGATACATGTAGTTGGAACTCTAAATCAAACACGGTTTGTGCTAGCTCTTTGAAACTTGGCACAATAATGTAGTTCCAAGTTCTATCGCTATGGTTGGTGTCCTATTGAAGTAGCCCCAAGCAGAGACTGACGAGAATCACTTTCATTGAAAGGGGTTGCCAAGCTTCCAAAAAACTACGAGTTTCCTGAAATCTCAGCAAACATTTTTTCACCCAATCTTGATGATACTCGCAGGTAATGATCAGTACACCAATCCCACTTGACTCACCAAATTTCGTTCTTCTAGGTTAAACCGTTCCTTTGCAGTAACCGTTTTCATGTTTAGGTTTCACTCTGTTTTCTCCTATATGGATACATGTAGTTGGAACTCTAAATCAAACACTGTTTGTGCTAGCTCTTTGAAACTTGGCACAATAATGTAGTTCCAAGTTCTATCGCTATGGTTGGTGTCCTATTGAAGTAGCCCCAAGCAGCGACTGACGAGAATCACTTTCATTGAAAGGGGTTGCCAAGCTTCCAAAAACTACGAGTTCCTGAAATCTCAGCAAACATTTTTTCACCCAATCTTGATGATACTGGCAGGTAATGATCAGTACACCAATCCCACTTGGCTCACCAAATTTCGTTCTTCTAGGTTAAACCGTTCCTTTGCAGTAACCGTTTTCATGTTTAGGTTTCACTCTGTTTTCTCCTATATGGATACATGTAGTTGGAACTCTAAATCAAACACGGTTTGTGCTAGCTCTTTGAAACTTGGCACAATAATGTAGTTCCAAGTTCTATCGCTATGGTTGGTGTCCTATTGAAGTAGCCCCAAGCAGAGACTGACGAGAATCACTTTCATTGAAAGGTGTTGCCAAGCTTCCAAAAAACTACGAGTTTCCTGAAATCTCAGCAAACATTTTTTCACCCAATCTTGATGATACTGGCAGGTAATGATCAGTACACCAATCCCACTTGTCTCACCAAATTTCGTTCTTCTAGGTTAAACCGTTCCTTTGCAGTAACCGTTTTCATGTTTAGGTTTCACTCTGTTTTCTCCTATATGGATACATGTAGTTGGAACTCTAAATCAAACACTGTTTGTGCTAGCTCTTTGAAACTTGGCACAATAATGTAGTTCCAAGTTCTATCGCTATGGTTGGTGTCCTATTGAAGTAGCCCCAAGCAGAGACTGACGAGAATCACTTTCATTGAAAGGGGTTGTCAAGCTTCCAAAAACTACGAGTTTCCTGAAATCTCAGCAAACATTTTTTCACCCAATCTTGATGATACTGGCAGGTAATGATCAGTACACCAATCCCCACTTGGGTCACCAAATTTCATTCTTCTAGGTTAAACCGTTCCTTTGCAGTAACCGTTTTCATGTTTAGGTTTCACTCTCTTTTCTCCTATATGGATACATGTAGTTGGAACTCTAAATCAAACACGGTTTGTGCTAGCTCTTTGAAACTTGGCACAATAATGTAGTTCCAAGTTCTGTCGCTATGGTTGATGTCCTATTGAAGTAGCCCCAAGCAGAGACTGACGAGAATCACTTTCATTGAAAGGGGTTGCCAAGCTTCCAAAAAACTACGAGTTTCCTGAAATCTCAGCAAACATTTTTTCACCCAATCTTGATGATACTGGCAGGTAATGATCAGTACACCAATCCCACTTGTCTCACCAAATGTTGTTCTTCTAGGTTAAACCGTTCCTTTGCAGTAACCGTTTTTATGTTTAGGTTTCACTCTGTTATCTCCTATATGAATACATGTAGTTGGAACTCTAAATCAAACACTGTTTGTGCTAGCTCTTTGAAACTTGGTACAATAATGTAGTTCCAAGTTCTATCGCTATGGTTGGTGTCCTATTGAAGTAGCCCCAAGCAGAGACTGACGAGAATCACTTTCATTGAAAGGGGTTGCCAAGCTTCCAAAAAACTACGAGTTTCCTGAAATCTCAGCAAACATTTTTTCACCCAATCTTGATGATACTGGCAGGTAATGATCAGTACACCAATCCCACTTGGCTCACCAAATTCCGTTCTTCTAGGTTAAACCGTTCCTTTGCAGTAACCGTTTTCATGTTTAGGTTTCACTCTGTTTTCTCCTATATGGATACATGTAGTTGGAAATCTAAATCAAACACGGTTTGTGCTAGCTCTTTGAAACTTGGCACAATAATGTAGTTCCAAGTTCTATCGCTATGGTTTGTGTCCTATTGAAGTAGCCCCAAGCAGAGACTGACGAGAATCACTTTCATTGAAAGGTGTTGCCAAGCTTCCAAAAAACTACGAGTTTCCTGAAACCTCAGCAAACATTTTTTCACAAAATTTGATGATACTCTCAGGTAATGATCAGTACACCAATCCCACTTGACTCACCAAATTTCGTTCTTGTAGGTTAAACCGTTCCTTTGCAGTAACCGTTTTCATGTTTAGGTTTCACTCTGTTTTCTCCTATATGGATACATGTAGTTGGAACTCTAAATCAAACACGGTTTGTGCTAGCTCTTTGAAACTTGGCACAATAATGTAGTTCCAAGTTCTGTCGCTATGGTTGATGTCCTATTGAAGTAGTCCCAAGCAGAGACTGACGAGAATCACTTTAATTGAAAGGTGTTGCCAAGCTTCCAAAAAACTACGAGTTTCCTGAAATCTCAGCAAACATTTTTTCACCCAATCTTGATCATACTGGCAGGTAATGATCAGTACACCAATCCCACTTGGCTCACCAAATTTCGTTCTTCTAGGTTAAACCGTTCCTTTGCAGTAACCGTTTTCATGTTTAGGTTTCACTCTGTTTTCTCCTATATGGATACATGTAGTTGGAACTCTAAATCAAACACTGTTTGTGCTAGCTCTTTGAAACTTGGCACAATAATGTAGTTCCAAGTTCTATCGCTATGGTTGGTGTCCTATTGAAGTAGCCCCATGCAGAGACTGACGAGAATCACTTTCATTGAAAGGGGTTGTCAAGCTTCCAAAAAACTACGAGTTTCCTGAAATCTCAGCAAACATTTTTTCACCCAATCTTGATGATACTGGCAGGTAATGATCAGTACACCAATTCCACTTGGCTCACCAAATTTCGTTCTTCTAGGTTAAACCGTTCCTTTGCAGTAACCGTTTTCATGTTTAGATTTCACTCTTTTTTCTCCTATATGGATACACGTAGTTGGAACTCTAAATCAAACACGGTTTGTGCTAGCTCTTTGAAACTTGGCACAATAATGTAGTTCCAAGTTCTATCGCTATGGTTGGTGTCCTATTGAAGTAGCCCCAAGCAGCGACTGACGAGAATCACTTTCATTGAAAGGTGTTGCCAAGCTTCCAAAAACTACGAGTTTCCGAAATCTCAGCAAACATTTTTTCACCTAATCTTGATCATACTTGCAAGTAATGATCAGTACACCAATCCCACTTGGGTCACCAAATTTCATTCTTCTAGGTTAAACCGTTCCTTTGCAGTAACCGTTTTCATGTTTAGGTTTCACTCTCTTTTCTCCTATATGGATACATGTAGTTGGAACTCTAAATCAAACACGGTTTGTGCTAGCTCTTTGAAACTTGGCACAATAATGTAGTTCCAAGTTCTGTCGCTATGGTTGATGTCCTATTGAAGTAGCCCCAAGCAGAGACTGACGAGAATCACTTTCATTGAAAGGGGTTGCCAAGCTTCCAAAAAACTACGAGTTTCCTGAAATCTCAGCAAACATTTTTTCACCCAATCTTGATGATACTGGCAGGTAATGATCAGTACACCAATCCCACTTGTCTCACCAAATGTTGTTCTTCTAGGTTAAACCGTTCCTTTGCAGTAACCGTTTTCATGTTTAGGTTTCACTCTGTTATCTCCTATATGAATACATGTAGTTGGAACTCTAAATCAAACACTGTTTGTGCTAGCTCTTTGAAACTTGGTACAATAATGTAGTTCCAAGTTCTATCGCTATGGTTGGTGTCCTATTGAAGTAGCCCCAAGCAGAGACTGACGAGAATCACTTTCATTGAAAGGGGTTGCCAAGCTTCCAAAAAACTACGAGTTTCCTGAAATCTCAGCAAACATTTTTTCACCCAATCTTGATGATACTGGCAGGTAATGATCAGTACACCAATCCCACTTGGCTCACCAAATTCCGTTCTTCTAGGTTAAACCGTTCCTTTGCAGTAACCGTTTTCATGTTTAGGTTTCACTCTGTTTTCTCCTATATGGATACATGTAGTTGGAAATCTAAATCAAACACGGTTTGTGCTAGCTCTTTGAAACTTGGCACAATAATGTAGTTCCAAGTTCTATCGCTATGGTTTGTGTCCTATTGAAGTAGCCCCAAGCAGAGACTGACGAGAATCACTTTCATTGAAAGGTGTTGCCAAGCTTCCAAAAAACTACGAGTTTCCTGAAACCTCAGCAAACATTTTTTCACAAAAGTTGATGATACTCTCAGGTAATGATCAGTACACCAATCCCACTTGACTCACCAAATTTCGTTCTTGTAGGTTAAACCGTTCCTTTGCAGTAACTGTTTTCATGTTTAGGTTTCACTCTGTTTTCTCCTATATGGATACATGTAGTTGGAACTCTAAATCAAACACGGTTTGTGCTAGCTCTTTGAAACTTGGCACAATAATGTAGTTCCAAGTTCTGTCGCTATGGTTGATGTCCTATTGAAGTAGTCCCAAGCAGAGACTGACGAGAATCACTTTCATTGAAAGGTGTTGCCAAGCTTCCAAAAAACTACGAGTTTCCTGAAATCTCAGCAAACATTTTTTCACCCAATCTTGATCATACTGGCAGGTAATGATCAGTACACCAATCCCACTTGGCTCACCAAATTTCGTTCTTCTTGGTTAAACCGTTCCTTTGCAGTAACCGTTTTCATGTTTAGGTTTCACTCTGTTTTCTCCTATATGGATACATGTAGTTGGAACTCTAAATCAAACACTGTTTGTGCTAGCTCTTTGAAACTTGGCACAATAATGTAGTTCCAAGTTCTATCGCTATGGTTGGTGTCCTATTGAAGTAGCCCCATGCAGAGACTGACGAGAATCACTTTCATTGAAAGGGGTTGTCAAGCTTCCAAAAAACTACGAGTTTCCTGAAATCTCAGCAAACATTTTTTCACCCAATCTTGATGATACTGGCAGGTAATGATCAGTACAACAATCCCACTTGGCTCACCAAATTTCGTTCTTCTAGGTTAAACCGTTCCTTTGCAGGAACCGTTTTCATGTTTAGATTTCACTCTGTTTTCTCCTATATGGATACATGTAGTTGGAACTCTAAATCAAACACGGTTTGTGCTAGCTCTTTGAAACTTGGCACAATAATGTAGTTCCAAGTTCTATCGCTATGGTTGGTGTCCTATTGAAGTAGCCCCAAGCAGAGACTGACGAGAATCACTTTCATTGAAAGGGGTTGCCAAGCTTCCAAAAACTACGAGTTTCCGAAATCTCAGCAAACATTTTTTCACCCAATCTTGATGATACTGGCAAGTAATGATCAGTACACCAGTCCCACTTGGCTCACCAAATTTCTTTCTTCTAGTTTAAACCGTTCCTTTGCAGTAACCATTTTCATGTTTAGGTTTCACTCTGTTTTCTCCTATATGGATACAAGTAGTTGGAACTCAAAATCAAACACGGTTTGTGATAGCTCTTTGAAACTTGGCACAATAATGTAGTTCCAAGTTCTGTCGCTATGGTTGATGTCCTATTGAAGTAGCCCCAAGCAGAGACTGAGGAGAATCACTTTCATTGAAAGGTGTTCCAAGCTTCCAAAAAACTACGAGTTTCCTGAAATCTCAGCAAACATTTTTTTCACCCAATCTTGATGATACTGGCAGGTAATGATCAGTACACCAATCCCACTTGGCTCACCAAATTTTGTTCTTCTAGGTTAAACCGTTCCTTTGCAGTAACCGTTTTCATATTTAGGTTTCACTCTGTTATCTCCTATATGGACACATGTAGTTGGAACTCTAAATCAAACACTGTTTGTGCTAGCTCTTTGAAACTTGGCACAATAATGTAGTTCCAAGTTCTATCGCTATGGTTGGTGTCCTATTGAAGTAGCAACAAGCAGAGACTGACGAGAATCACTTTCATTGAAAGGGGTTGCCAAGCTTCCAAGAAACTACGAGTTTCCGGAAATCTCAGCAAACATTTTTTCACCCAATCTTGATGATCCTGGCAGGTAATGATCAGTACACCAATCCCACTTGGCTTACCAAATTTCGTTCTTCTAGGTTAAACCGTTCCTTTGCAGTAACCGTTTTCATGTTTAGGTTTCACTCTGTTTTTTCCTATATGGATACATGTAGTTGGAACTCTAAATCAAACACGGTTTGTGCTAGCTCTTTGAAACTTGGCACAATAATGTAGTTCCAAGTTCTATCGTTATGGTTTGTGTCCTATTGAAGTAGCCCCAAGCAGAGACTGACGAGAATCACTTTCATTGAAAGGGGTTGACAAGCTTCCAAAAAACTACGAATATCCTGAAACTTCAGCAAACATTTTTTCACAAAATTTGATGATACTCTCAGGTAATGATCAGTATACCAATCCCAATTGACTCACCAAATTTCGTTCTTCTAGGTTAAACCGTTCCTTTGCAGTAACCATTTTCATGTTTATGTTTCACACTTTTTTCTCCTATATGGATACACGTAGTTGGAACTCTAAATCAAACACGGTTTGTGCTAGCTCTTTGAAACTTGGCACAATAATGTAGTTCCAAGTTCTATCGCTATGGTTGGTTTCCTATTGAAGTCGCCCCAAGCAGAGACTGACGAGAATCACTTTCATTGAAAGGGGTTGCCAAGCTTCCAAAAAACTACGAGTTTCCTGAAATCTCAGCAAACATTTTTTCACCCAATCTTGATGATACTAGCAGGTAATGATCAGTACATCAATCCCACTTGGCTCACCAAATTTCGTTCTTCTGGGTTAAACCGTTCCTTTGCAGTAACCATTTTCATGTTTATGTTTCACACTTTTTTCTCCTATATGGATACACATAGTTGGAACTCTAAATCAAACACGGTTTGGGCTAGCTCTTTGAAACTTGGCACAATAATGTAGTTCCAAGTTCTATCGCTATGGTTGGTGTCCTATTGAAGTAGCCCCAAGCAGCGACTGACGAGAATCACTTTCATTGAAAGGTGTTGCCAAGCTTCCAAAAACTACGAGTTTCCGGAAATCTCAGCAAACATTTTTTCACCCAATCTTGATGATACTGGCAGGGAATGATCAGTACACCAATCCCACTTGGCTCAACAAGTTTCGTTCTTCTAGGTTAAACCGTTCCTTTGCAGTAACCGTTTTCATGTTTAGGTTTCACTCTGTTTTCTCCTATATGGATACATGTAGTTGGAACTCTAAATCAAACACGGTTTGTGCTAGCCCTTTGAAACTTGGCACAATAATGTAGTTCCAAGTTCTATCGCGATGATTGGTGTCCTATTGAAGTATCCCCAAGCAGAGACTGACGAGAATCACTTTCATTGAAAGGGGTTGCCAAGCTTCCAAAAAACTACGAGTTTCCTGAAACCTCAGCAAACATTTTTTCTCCCAATTTGATGATACTGGCAGGTAATGATCAGTACACCAATCCCACATGGCTCACCAAATTTCGTTCTTCTAGGTTAAACCGTTCCTTTGCAGTAACCGTTTTCATGTTTAGGTTTCACTCTCTTTTCTCCTATATGGATACATGTACTTGGAACTCTAAATCAAACACGGTTTGTGCTAGCTCTTTGAAACTTGGCACAATAATGTAGTTCCAAGTTCTATCGCTATGGTTGGTGTCCTATTGAAGTAGCCCCAAGCAGAGACTGACGAGAATCACTTTCATTGAAAGGGGTTGTCAAGCTTCCAAAAAACTACGAGTTTCCTGAAATCTCAGCAAACATTTTTTCACCCAATCTTGATGATACTGGCAGGTAATGATCAGTTCAACAATCCCACTTGTCTCACCAAATTTCGTTCTTCTAGGTTAAACCGTTCCTTTGCAGTAACCATTTTCATGTTTAGGTTTCACTCTTTTTTCTCCTATATGGATACACGTAGTTGGAACTCTAAATCAAACACGGTTTGTGCTAGCTCTTTGAAACTTGGCACAATAATGTAGTTCCAAGTTCTATCGCTATGGTTGGTGTCCTATTGAAGTAGCCCCAAGCAGCGACTGACGAGAATCACTTTCATTGAAAGGGGTTGCCAAGCTTCCAAAAACTACGAGTATCCGAAATCTCAGCAAACATTTTTTCACCCAATCTTGACCATACTGGCAAGTAATGATCAGTACACCAATCCCACTTGGCTCACCAAATTTCTTTCTTCTAGGTTAAACCGTTCCTTTGCAGTAACCGTTTTCATGTTTAGGTTTCACTCTGTTATCTCCTATATGGATACATGTAGTTGGAACTCTAAATCAAACACTGTTTGTGCTAGCTCTTTGAAACTTGGCACAATAATGTAGTTCCAAGTTCTGTCGCTATGGTTGATGTCCTATTGAAGTAGCCCCAAGCAGAGACTGACGAGAATCACTTTCATTGAAAGGTGTTGCCAAGCTTCCAAAAAACTACGAGTTTCCTGAAATCTCAGCAAACATTTTTTCACCCAATCTTGATGATACTGGCAGGTAATGATCAGTACACCAATCCCACTTGGCTCACCAAATTTCGTTCTTCTAGGTTATACCGTTCCTTTGCAGTAACCGTTTTCATGTTTAGGTTTCACTCTGTTTTCTCCTATATGGATACATGTATTTGGAACTCTAAATCAAACACGGTATGTGCTAGCTCTTTGAAACTTGGCACAATAATGTAGTTCCAAGTTCTATCGCTATGGTTGGTGTCCTATTGAAGTAGCCCCAAGCAGCGACTGACGAGAATCACTTTCATTGAAAGGGGTTGCCAAGCTTCCAAAAACTACGAGTTTCCTGAAACCTCAGCAAACATTTTTTCACCCAATTTGATGATACTGGCAGGTAATGATCAGTACACCAATCCCAATTGGCTCACAAAATTTCGTTCTTCTAGGTTAAACCTTTCCTTTGCAGTAACCGTTTTCATGTTTAGGTTTCACTCTGTTTTCTCCTATATGGATACATGTAGTTGGAACTCTAAATCAAACACGGTTTGTGCTAGCTCTTTGAAACTTGGCACAATAATGTAGTTCCAAGTTCTATCGCTATGGTTGGTGTCCTATTGAAGTAGCCCCAAGCCGAGACTGACGAGAATCACTTTCATTGAAAGGGGTTGCCAAGCTTCCAAAAAACTACGAGTTTCCTGAAATCTCAGCAAACATTTTTTCACCCAATCTTGATGATACTGGCAGGTAATGATCAGTACACCAATCCCACTTGGCTCACCAAATTCCGTTCTTCTAGGTTAAACCGTTCCTTTGCAGTAACCGTTTTCATGTTTAGGTTTCACTCTGTTTTCTCCTATATGGATACATGTAGTTGGAACTCTAAATCAAACACGGTTTGTGCTAGCTCTTTGAAACTTGGCACAATAATGTAGTTCCAAGTTCTGTCGCTATGGTTGATGTCCTATTGAAGTAGTCCCAAGCACAGACTGACGAGAATCACTTTCATTGAAAGGTGTTGCCAAGCTTCCAAAAAACTACGAGTTTCCTGAAATCTCAGCAAACATTTTTTCACCCAATCTTGATCATACTGGCAGGTAATGATCAGTACACCAATCCCACTTGGCTCACCAAATTTCGTTCTTCTAGGTTAAACCGTTCCTTTGCAGTAACCGTTTTCATGTTTAGGTTTCACTCTGTTTTCTCCTATATGGATACATGTAGTTGGAACTCTAAATCAAACACTGTTTGTGCTAGCTCTTTGAAACTTGGCACAATAATGTAGTTCCAAGTTCTATCGCTATGGTTGGTGTCCTATTGAAGTAGCCCCAAGCAGAGACTGACGAGAATCACTTTCATTGAAAGGGGTTGTCAAGCTTCCAAAAAACTACGAGTTTCCTGAAATCTCAGCAAACATTTTTTCACCCAATCTTGATGATACTGGCAGGTAATGATCAGTACACCATTTCCACTTGGCTCACCAAATTTCGTTCTTCTAGGTTAAACCGTTCCTTTGCAGTAACCGTTTTCATGTTTAGATTTCACTCTTTTTTCTCCTATATGGATACACGTAGTTGGAACTCTAAATCAAACACGGTTTGTGCTAGCTCTTTGAAACTTGGCACAATAATGTAGTTCCAAGTTCTATCGCTATGGTTGGTGTCCTATTGAAGTAGCCCCAAGCAGCGACTGACGAGAATCACTTTCATTGAAAGGTGTTGCCAAGCTTCCAAAAACTACGAGTTTCCGAAATCTCAGCAAACATTTTTTCACCTAATCTTGATCATACTTGCAAGTAATGATCAGTACACCATTCCCACTTGGGTCACCAAATTTCATTCTTCTAGGTTAAACCGTTCCTTTGCAGTAACCGTTTTCATGTTTAGGTTTCACTCTCTTTTCTCCTATATGGATACATGTAGTTGGAACTCTAAATCAAACACGGTTTGTGCTAGCTCTTTGAAACTTGGCACAATAATGTAGTTCCAAGTTCTGTCGCTATGGATGATGTCCTATTGAAGTAGCCCCAAGCAGAGACTGACGAGAATCACTTTCATTGAAAGGGGTTGCCAAGCTTCCAAAAAACTACGAGTTTCCTGAAATCTCAGCAAACATTTTTTCACCCAATCTTGATGATACTGGCATTTAATGATCAGTACACCAATCCCACTTGTCTCACCAAATGTTGTTCTTCTAGGTTAAACCGTTCCTTTGCAGTAACCGTTTTCATGTTTAGGTTTCACTCTGTTATCTCCTATATGAATACATGTAGTTGGAACTCTAAATCAAACACTGTTTGTGCTAGCTCTTTGAAACTTGGTACAATAATGTAGTTCCAAGTTCTATCGCTATGGTTGGTGTCCTATTGAAGTAGCCCCAAGCAGAGACTGACGAGAATCACTTTCATTGAAAGGGGTTGCCAAGCTTCCAAAAAACTACGAGTTTCCTGAAATCTCAGCAAACATTTTTTCACCCAATCTTGATGATACTGGCAGGTAATGATCAGTACACCAATCCCACTTGGCTCACCAAATTCCGTTCTTCTAGGTTAAACCGTTCCTTTGCAGTAACCGTTTTCATGTTTAGGTTTCACTCTGTTTTCTCCTATATGGATACATGTAGTTGGAAATCTAAATCAAACACGGTTTGTGCTAGCTCTTTGAAACTTGGCACAATAATGTAGTTCCAAGTTCTATCGCTATGGTTTGTGTCCTATTGAAGTAGCCCCAAGCAGAGACTGACGAGAATCACTTTCATTGAAAGGTGTTGCCAAGCTTCCAAAAAACTACGAGTTTCCTGAAACCTCAGCAAACATTTTTTCACAAAATTTGATGATACTCTCAGGTAATGATCAGTACACCAATCCCACTTGACTCACCAAATTTCGTTCTTCTAGGTTAAACCGTTCCTTTGCAGTAACCGTTTTCATGTTTAGGTTTCACTCTGTTTTCTCCTATATGGATACATGTAGTTGGAACTCTAAATCAAACACGGTTTGTGCTAGCTCTTTGAAACTTGGCACAATAATGTAGTTCCAAGTTCTGTCGCTATGGTTGATGTCCTATTGAAGTAGTCCCAAGCAGAGACTGACGAGAATCACTTTCATTGAAAGGTGTTGCCAAGCTTCCAAAAAACTACGAGTTTCCTGAAATCTCAGCAAACATTTTTTCACCCAATCTTGATCATACTGGCAGGTAATGATCAGTACACCAATCCCACTTGGCTCACCAAATTTCGTTCTTCTTGGTTAAACCGTTCCTTTGCAGTAACCGTTTTCATGTTTAGGTTTCACTCTGTTTTCTCCTATATGGATACATGTAGTTGGAACTCTAAATCAAACACTGTTTGTGCTAGCTCTTTGAAACTTGGCACAATAATGTAGTTCCAAGTTCTATCGCTATGGTTGGTGTCCTATTGAAGTAGCCCCATGCAGAGACTGACGAAAATCACTTTCATTGAAAGGGGTTGTCAAGCTTCCAAAAAACTACGAGTTTCCTGAAATCTCAGCAAACATTTTTTCACCCAATCTTGATGATACTGGCAGGTAATGATCAGTACAACAATCCCACTTGGCTCACCAAATTTCGTTCTTCTAGGTTAAACCGTTCCTTTGCAGGAACCGTTTTCATGTTTAGATTTCACTCTGTTTTTCCTATATGGATACATGTAGTTGGAACTCTAAATCAAACACGGTTTGTGCTAGCTCTTTGAAACTTGGCACAATAATGTAGTTCCAAGTTCTATCGCTATGGTTGTGTCCTATTGAAGTAGCCCCAAGCAGAGACTGACGAGAATCACTTTCATTGAAAGGGGTTGCCAAGCTTCCAAAAACTACGAGTTTCCGAAATCTCAGCAAACATTTTTTCACCCAATCTTGATGATACTGGCAAGTGATGATCAGTACACCAATCCCACTTGGCTCACCAAATTTCTTTCTTCTAGGTTAAACCGTTCCTTTGCAGTAACCGTTTACATGTTTAGGTTTCACTCTGTTTTCTCCTATATGGATACAAGTAGTTGGAACTCTAAATCAAACACGGTTTGTGCTAGCTCTTTGAAACTTGGCACAATAATGTAGTTCCAAGTTCTATCACTATGGTTGGTGTCCTATTGAAGTAGCCCCAAGCAGAGACTGACGAGAATCACTTTCATTGAAAGGGGTTGCCAAGCTTCCAAAAAACTACGAGTTTCCGGAAATCTCAGCAAACATTTTTTCACCCAATCTTGATCATACTGGCAGGTAATGATCAGTACACCAATCCCACTTGGCTCACCAAATTTCGTTCTTCTAGGTTAAACCGTTCCTTTGCAGTAACCGTTTTCATGTTTAGGTTTCACTCTGTTTTCTCCTATATGGATACATGTAGTTGGAACTCTAAATCAAACATGGTTTGTGGTAGCTCTTTGAAACTTGGCACAATAATGTAGTTAAAAGTTCTATCGCTATGATTTGTGTCCTATTGAAGTAGTCCCAAGCAGAGACTGACGAGAATCTCTTTCATTGAAAGGGGTTGCCAAGCTTCCAAAAAACTACGAGTTTCCTGAAATCTCAGCAAATATTTTTTCGCCCAATTTTGAAGATACTCTCAGGTAATGATCAGTACACCAATCCCACTTGGCTCACCAAATTTCGTTCTTCTAGGTTAAACCGTTCCTTTGCAGTAACCGTTTTCATGTTTAGGTTTCACTCTGTTTTCTCCTATATGGATACATGTAGTTGGAACTCTAAATCAAACACTGTTTGTGCTAGCTCTTTGAAACTTGGCACAATAATGTAGTTCCAAGTTCTATCGCTATGGTTGGTGTCCTATTGAAGTAGCCCCAAGCAGAGACTGACGAGAATCACTTTCATTGAAAGGGGTTGTCAAGCTTCCAAAAAACTACGAGTTTCCTGAAATCTCAGCAAACATTTTTTCACCCAATCTTGATGATACTGGCAGGTAATGATCAGTACACCAATTCCACTTGGCTCACCAAATTTCGTTCTTCTAGGTTAAACCGTTCCTTTGCAGTAACCGTTTTCATGTTTAGATTTCACTCTTTTTTCTCCTATATGGATACACGTAGTTGGAACTCTAAATCAAACACGGTTTGTGCTAGCTCTTTGAAACTTGGCACAATAATGTAGTTCCAAGTTCTATCGCTATGGTTGGTGTCCTATTGAAGTAGCCCCAAGCAGCGACTGACGAGAATCACTTTCATTGAAAGGTGTTGCCAAGCTTCCAAAAACTACGAGTTTCCGAAATCTCAGCAAACATTTTTTCACCTAATCTTGATCATACTTGCAAGTAATGATCAGTACACCAATCCCACTTGGGTCACCAAATTTCATTCTTCTAGGTTAAACCGTTCCTTTGCAGTAACCGTTTTCATGTTTAGGTTTCACTCTGTTTTCTCCTATATGGATACATGTAGTTGGAACTCTAAATCAAACACTGTTTGTGCTAGCTCTTTGAAACATGGCACAATAATGTAGTTCCAAGTTCTATCGCTATGGTTGGTGTCCTATTGAAGTAGCCCCAAGCAGAGACTGACGAGAATCACTTTCATTGAAAGGGGTTGCCAAGCTTCCAAAAAACTACGAGTTTCCTGAAATCTCAGCAAACATTTTTTCACAAAATTTGATGATACTCTCAGGTAATGATCAGTACACCAATCCCACTTGACTCACCAAATTTCGTTCTTGTATGTTAAACCGTTCCTTTGCAGTAACCGTTTTCATGTTTAGGTTTCACTCTGTTTTCTCCTATATGGATACATGTAGTTGGAACTCTAAATCAAACACGGTTTGTGCTAGCTCTTTGAAACTTGGCACAATAATGTAGTTCCAAGTTCTGTCCCTATGGCTCATGTCCTATTGAAGTAGTCCCAAGCAGAGACTGACGAGAATCACTTTCATTGAAAGGTGTTGCCAAGCTTCCAAAAAACTACGATTTTCCTGAAATCTCAGCAAACATTTTTTCACCCAATCTTGATGATACTGGCAGGTAATGATCAGTACACCAATCCCACTTGGCTCACCAAATTTCGTTCTTCTAGGTTAAACCGTTCCTTTGCAGTAACCGTTTTCATGTTTAGGTTTCACTCTGTTTTCTCCTATATGGATACATGTAGTTGGAACTCTAAATCAAACACTGTTTGTGCTAGCTCTTTGAAACTTGGCACAATAATGTAGTTCCAAGTTCTATCGCTATGGTTGGTGTCCTATTGAAGTAGCCCCATGCAGAGACTGACGAGAATCACTTTCATTGAAAGGGGTTGTCAAGCTTCCAAAAAACTACGAGTTTCCTGAAATCTCAGCAAACATTTTTTCACCCAATCTTGATGATACTGGCAGGTAATGATCAGTACACCAATCCCACTTGTCTCACCAAATGTTGTTCTTCTAGGTTAAACCGTTCCTTTGCAGTAACCGTTTTCATGTTTAGGTTTCACTCTGTTATCTCCTATATGAATACATGTAGTTGGAACTCTAAATCAAACACTGTTTGTGCTAGCTCTTTGAAACTTGGTACAATAATGTAGTTCCAAGTTCTATCGCTATGGTTGGTGTCCTATTGAAGTAGCCCCAAGCAGAGACTGACGAGAATCACTTTCATTGAAAGGGGTTGCCAAGCTTCCAAAAAACTACGAGTTTCCTGAAATCTCAGCAAACATTTTTTCACCCAATCTTGATGATACTGGCAGGTAATGATCAGTACACCAATCCCACTTGGCTCACCAAATTCCGTTCTTCTAGGTTAAACCGTTCCTTTGCAGTAACCGTTTTCATGTTTAGGTTTCACTCTGTTTTCTCCTATATGGATACATGTAGTTGGAAATCTAAATCAAACACGGTTTGTGCTAGCTCTTTGAAACTTGGCACAATAATGTAGTTCCAAGTTCTATCGCTATGGTTTGTGTCCTATTGAAGTAGCCCCAAGCAGAGACTGACGAGAATCACTTTCATTGAAAGGTGTTGCCAAGCTTCCAAAAAACTACGAGTTTCCTGAAACCTCAGCAAACATTTTTTCACAAAATTTGATGATACTCTCAGGTAATGATCAGTACACCAATCCCACTTGACTCACCAAATTTCGTTCTTGTAGGTTAAACCGTTCCTTTGCAGTAACCGTTTTCATGTTTAGGTTTCACTCTGTTTTCTCCTATATGGATACATGTAGTTGGAACTCTAAATCAAACACGGTTTGTGCTAGCTCTTTGAAACTTGGCACAATAATGTAGTTCCAAGTTCTATCGCTATGGTTGATGTCCTATTGAAGTAGTCCCAAGCAGAGACTGACGAGAATCACTTTCATTGAAAGGTGTTGCCAAGCTTCCAAAAAACTACGAGTTTCCTGAAATCTCAGCAAACATTTTTTCACCCAATCTTGATCATACTGGCAGGTAATGATCAGTACACCAATCCCACTTGGCTCACCAAATTTCGTTCTTCTTGGTTAAACCGTTCCTTTGCAGTAACCGTTTTCATGTTTAGGTTTCACTCTGTTTTCTCCTATATGGATACATGTAGTTGGAACTCTAAATCAAACACTGTTTGTGCTAGCTCTTTGAAACTTGGCACAATAATGTAGTTCCAAGTTCTATCGCTATGGTTGGTGTCCTATTGAAGTAGCCCCATGCAGAGACTGACGAAAATCACTTTCATTGAAAGGGGTTGTCAAGCTTCCAAAAAACTACGAGTTTCCTGAAATCTCAGCAAACATTTTTTCACCCAATCTTGATGATACTGGCAGGTAATGATCAGTACAACAATCCCACTTGGCTCACCAAATTTCGTTCTTCTAGGTTAAACCGTTCCTTTGCAGGAACCGTTTTCATGTTTAGATTTCACTCTGTTTTTCCTATATGGATACATGTAGTTGGAACTCTAAATCAAACACGGTTTGTGCTAGCTCTTTGAAACTTGGCACAATAATGTAGTTCCAAGTTCTATCGCTATGGTTGGTGTCCTATTGAAGTAGCCCCAAGCAGAGACTGACGAGAATCACTTTCATTGAAAGGGGTTGCCAAGCTTCCAAAAACTACGAGTTTCCGAAATCTCAGCAAACATTTTTTCACCCAATCTTGATGATACTGGCAAGTGATGATCAGTACACCAATCCCACTTGGCTCACCAAATTTCTTTCTTCTAGGTTAAACCGTTCCTTTGCAGTAACCGTTTACATGTTTAGGTTTCACTCTGTTTTCTCCTATATGGATACAAGTAGTTGGAACTCTAAATCAAACACGGTTTGTGCTAGCTCTTTGAAACTTGGCACAATAATGTAGTTCCAAGTTCTATCACTATGGTTGGTGTCCTATTGAAGTAGCCCCAAGCAGCGACTGACGAGAATCACTTTCATTGAAAGGGGTTGCCAAGCTTCCAAAAAACTACGAGTTTCCGGAAATCTCAGCAAACATTTTTTCACCCAATCTTGATCATACTGGCAGGTAATGATCAGTACACCAATCCCACTTGGCTCACCAAATTTCGTTCTTCTAGGTTAAACCGTTCCTTTGCAGTAACCGTTTTCATGTTTAGGTTTCACTCTGTTTTCTCCTATATGGATACATGTAGTTGGAACTCTAAATCAAACATGGTTTGTGCTAGCTCTTTGAAACTTGGCACAATAATGTAGTTAAAAGTTCTATCGCTATGATTTGTGTCCTATTGAAGTAGTCCCAAGCAGAGACTGACGAGAATCTCTTTCATTGAAAGGGGTTGCCAAGCTTCCAAAAAACTACGAGTTTCCTGAAATCTCAGCAAACATTTTTTCGCCCAATTTTGAAGATACTCTCAGGTAATGATCAGTACACCAATCCCACTTGGCTCACCAAATTTCGTTCTTCTAGGTTAAACCGTTCCTTTGCAGTAACCGTTTTCATGTTTAGGTTTCACTCTGTTTTCTCCTATATGGATACATGTAGTTGGAACTCTAAATCAAACACTGTTTGTGCTAGCTCTTTGAAACTTGGCACAATAATGTAGTTCCAAGTTCTATCGCTATGGTTGGTGTCCTATTGAAGTAGCCCCAAGCAGAGACTGACGAGAATCACTTTCATTGAAAGGGGTTGTCAAGCTTCCAAAAAACTACGAGTTTCCTGAAATCTCAGCAAACATTTTTTCACCCAATCTTGATGATACTGGCAGGTAATGATCAGTACACCAATTCCACTTGGCTCACCAAATTTCGTTCTTCTAGGTTAAACCGTTCCTTTGCAGTAACCGTTTTCATGTTTAGATTTCACTCTTTTTTCTCCTATATGGATACACGTAGTTGGAACTCTAAATCAAACACGGTTTGTGCTAGCTCTTTGAAACTTGGCACAATAATGTAGTTCCAAGTTCTATCGCTATGGTTGGTGTCCTATTGAAGTAGCCCCAAGCAGCGACTGACGAGAATCACTTTCATTGAAAGGTGTTGCCAAGCTTCCAAAAACTACGAGTTTCCGAAATCTCAGCAAACATTTTTTCACCTAATCTTGATCATACTTGCAAGTAATGATCAGTACACCAATCCCACTTGGCTCACCAAATTCCGTTCTTCTAGGTTAAACCGTTCCTTTGCAGTAACCGTTTTCATGTTTAGGTTTCACTCTGTTTTCTCCTATATGGATACATGTAGTTGGAACTCTAAATCAAACACTGTTTGTGCTAGCTCTTTGAAACTTGGCACAATAATGTAGTTCCAAGTTCTATCGCTATGGTTGGTGTCCTATTGAAGTAGCCCCATGCAGAGACTGACGAAAATCACTTTCATTGAAAGGGGTTGTCAAGCTTCCAAAAAACTACGAGTTTCCTGAAATCTCAGCAAACATTTTTTCACCCAATCTTGATGATACTGGCAGGTAATGATCAGTACAACAATCCCACTTGGCTCACCAAATTTCGTTCTTCTAGGTTAAACCGTTCCTTTGCAGGAACCGTTTTCATGTTTAGATTTCACTCTGTTTTTTCCTATATGGATACATGTAGTTGGAACTCTAAATCAAACACGGTTTGTGCTAGCTCTTTGAAACTTGGCACAATAATGTAGTTCCAAGTTCTATCGCTATGGTTGGTGTCCTATTGAAGTAGCCCCAAGCAGAGACTGACGAGAATCACTTTCATTGAAAGGGGTTGCCAAGCTTCCAAAAACTACGAGTTTCCGAAATCTCAGCAAACATTTTTTCACCCAATCTTGATGATACTGGCAAGTGATGATCAGTACACCAATCCCACTTGGCTCACCAAATTTCTTTCTTCTAGGTTAAACCGTTCCTTTGCAGTAACCGTTTACATGTTTAGGTTTCACTCTGTTTTCTCCTATATGGATACAAGTAGTTGGAACTCTAAATCAAACACGGTTTGTGCTAGCTCTTTGAAACTTGGCACAATAATGTAGTTCCAAGTTCTATCACTATGGTTGGTGTCCTATTGAAGTAGCCCCAAGCAGCGACTGACGAGAATCACTTTCATTGAAAGGGGTTGCCAAGCTTCCAAAAAACTACGAGTTTCCGGAAATCTCAGCAAACATTTTTTCACCCAATCTTGATCATACTGGCAGGTAATGATCAGTACACCAATCCCACTTGGCTCACCAAATTTCGTTCTTCTAGGTTAAACCGTTCCTTTGCAGTAACCGTTTTCATGTTTAGGTTTCACTCTGTTTTCTCCTATATGGATACATGTAGTTGGAACTCTAAATCAAACATGGTTTGTGCTAGCTCTTTGAAACTTGGCACAATAATGTAGTTAAAAGTTCTATCGCTATGATTTGTGTTCTATTGAAGTAGTCCCAAGCAGAGACTGACGAGAATCTCTTTCATTGAAAGGGGTTGCCAAGCTTCCAAAAAACTACGAGTTTCCTGAAATCTCAGCAAATATTTTTTCGCCCAATTTTGAAGATACTCTCAGGTAATGATCAGTACACCAATCCCACTTGGCTCACCAAATTTCGTTCTTCTAGGTTAAACCGTTCCTTTGCAGTAACCGTTTTCATGTTTAGGTTTCACTCTGTTTTCTCCTATATGGATACATGTAGTTGGAACTCTAAATCAAACACTGTTTGTGCTAGCTCTTTGAAACTTGGCACAATAATGTAGTTCCAAGTTCTATCGCTATGGTTGGTGTCCTATTGAAGTAGCCCCAAGCAGAGACTGACGAGAATCACTTTCATTGAAAGGGGTTGTCAAGCTTCCAAAAAACTACGAGTTTCCTGAAATCTCAGCAAACATTTTTTCACCCAATCTTGATGATACTGGCAGGTAATGATCAGTACACCAATTCCACTTGGCTCACCAATTTCGTTCTTCTAGGTTAAACCGTTCCTTTGCAGTAACCGTTTTCATGTTTAGATTTCACTCTTTTTTCTCCTATATGGATACACGTAGTTGGAACTCTAAATCAAACACGGTTTGTGCTAGCTCTTTGAAACTTGGCACAATAATGTAGTTCCAAGTTCTATCGCTATGGTTGGTGTCCTATTGAAGTAGCCCCAAGCAGCGACTGACGAGAATCACTTTCATTGAAAGGTGTTGCCAAGCTTCCAAAAACTACGAGTTTCCGAAATCTCAGCAAACATTTTTTCACCTAATCTTGATCATACTTGCAAGTAATGATCAGTACACCAATCCCACTTGGCTCACCAAATTCCGTTCTTCTAGGTTAAACCGTTCCTTTGCAGTAACCGTTTTCATGTTTAGGTTTCACTCTGTTTTCTCCTATATGGATACATGTAGTTGGAACTCTAAATCAAACACGGTTTGTGCTAGCTCTTTGAAACTTGGCACAATAATGTAGTTCCAAGTTCTATCGCTATGGTTTGTGTCCTATTGAAGTAGCCCCAAGCAGAGACTGACGAGAATCACTTTCATTGAAAGGTGTTGCCAAGCTTCCAAAAAACTACGAGTTTCCTGAAACCTCAGCAAACATTTTTTCACAAATTTGATGATACTCTCAGGTAATGATCAGTACACCAATCCCACTTGACTCACCAAATTTCGTTCTTCTAGGTTAAACCGTTCCTTTGCAGTAACCGTTTTCATGTTTAGGTTTCACTCTGTTTTCTCCTATATGGATACATGTAGTTGGAACTCTAAATCAAACACGGTTTGTGCTAGCTCTTTGAAACTTGGCACAATAATGTAGTTCCAAGTTCTGTCGCTATGGTTGATGTCCTATTGAAGTAGTCCCAAGCAGAGACGAACGAGAATCACTTTCATTGAAAGGTGTTGCCAAGCTTCCAAAAACTACGAGTTTCCTGAAATCTCAGCAAACATTTTTTTCACCCAATCTTGATCATACTGGCAGGTAATGATCAGTACACCAATCCCACTTGGCTCACCAAATTTCGTTCTTCTAGGTTAAACCGTTCCTTTGCAGTAACCGTTTTCATGTTTAGGTTTCACTCTGTTTTCTCCTATATGGATACATGTAGTTGGAACTCTAAATCAAACACTGTTTGTGCTAGCTCTTTGAAACTTGGCACAATAATGTAGTTCCAAGTTCTATCGCTATGGTTGGTGTCCTATTGAAGTAGCCCCAAGCAGAGACTGACGAGAATCACTTTCATTGAAAGGGTTGTCAAGCTTCCAAAAAACTACGAGTTTCCTGAAATCTCAGCAAACATTTTTTCACCCAATCTTGATGATACTGGCAGGTAATGATCAGTACACCAATCCCACTTGGCTCACCAAATTTCGTTCTTCTAGGTTAAACCGTTCCTTTGCAGTAACCGTTTTCATGTTTAGATTTCACTCTGTTTTCTCCTATATGGATACATGTAGTTGGAACTCTAAATCAAACACGGTTTGTGCTAGCTCTTTGAAACTTGGCACAATAATGTAGTTCCAAGTTCTATCGCTATGGTTGGTGTCCGATTGAAGTAGCCCCAAGCAGAGACTGACGAGAATCACTTTCATTGAAAGGGGTTGCCAAGCTTCCAAAAACTACGAGATTCCGAAATCTCAGCAAACATTTTTTCACCCAATCTTGATGATACTGGCAAGTGATGATCAGTACACCAATCCCACTTGGCTCACCAAATTTCTTTCTTCTAGGTTAAACCGTTCCTTTGCAGTAACCGTTTTCATGTTTAGGTTTCACTCTGTTTTCTCCTATATGGATACAAGTAGTTGGAACTCTAAATCAAACACGGTTTGTGCTAGCTCTTTGAAACTTGGCACAATAATGTAGTTCCAAGTTCTATCGCTATGGTTGGTGTCCTATTGAAGTAGCCCCAAGCAGCGACTGACGAGAATCACTTTCATTGAAAGGGGTTGCCAAGCTTCCAAAAAACTACGAGTTTCCGGAAATCTCAGCAAACATTTTTTCACCCAATCTTGATCATACTGGCAGGTAATGATCAGTACACCAATCCCACTTGGCTCACCAAATTTCGTTCTTCTAGGTTAAACCGTTCCTTTGCAGTAACCGTTTTAATGTTTAGGTTTCACTCTGTTTTCTCCTATATGGATACATGTAGTTGGAACTCTAAATCAAACATGGTTTGTGCTAGCTCTTTGAAACTTGGCACAATAATGTAGTTAAAAGTTCTATCGCTATGATTTGTGTCCTATTGAAGTAGTCCCAAGCAGAGACTGACGAGAATCTCTTTCATTGAAAGGGGTTGCCAAGCTTCCAAAAAACTACGAGTTTCCTGAAATCTCAGCAAATATTTTTTCGCGCAATTTTGAAGATACTCTCAGGTAATGATCAGTACACCAATCCCACTTGGCTCACCAAATTTCGTTCTTCTGGGTTAAACCGTTCCTTTGCAGTAACCGTTTTCATGTTTAGGTTTCACTCTGTTTTCTCCTATATGGATACATGTAGTTGGAACTCTAAATCAAACACGGTTTGTGCTAGCTCTTTGAAACTTGGCACAATAATGTAGTTCCAAGTTCTATCGCTATGGTTTGTGTCCTATTGAAGTAGCCCCAAGCAGAGACTGACGAGAATCACTTTCATTGAAAGGGGTTGCCAAGCTTCCAAAAACTACGAGTTTCCGAAATCTCAGCAAACATTTTTTCACCCAATCTTGATGATACTGGCAAGTAATGATCAGTACACCAGTCCCACTTGGCTCACCAAATTTCTTTCTTCTAGTTTAAACCGTTCCTTTGCAGTAACCATTTTCATGTTTAGGTTTCACTCTGTTTTCTCCTATATGGATACAAGTAGTTGGAACTCAAAATCAAACACGGTTTGTGATAGCTCTTTGAAACTTGGCACAATAATGTAGTTCCAAGTTCTGTCGCTATGGTTGATGTCCTATTGAAGTAGCCCCAAGCAGAGACTGAGGAGAATCACTTTCATTGAAAGGTGTTCCAAGCTTCCAAAAAACTACGAGTTTCCTGAAATCTCAGCAAACATTTTTTCACCCAATCTTGATGATACTGGCAGGTAATGATCAGTACACCAATCCCACTTGGCTCACCAAATTTTGTTCTTCTAGGTTAAACCGTTCCTTTGCAGTAACCGTTTTCATATTTAGGTTTCACTCTGTTATCTCCTATATGGACACATGTAGTTGGAACTCGAAATCAAACACGGTTTGTGCTAGCTCTTTGAAACTTGGCACAATAATGTAGTTCCAAGTTCTATCGCTATGGTTGGTGTCCTATTGAAGTAGCCCCAAGCAGAGACTGACGAGAATCACTTTCATTGAAAGGGGTTGCCAAGCTTCCAAGAAACTACGAGTTTCCGGAAATCTCAGCAAATATTTTTTCACCCAATCTTGATGATCCTGGCAGGTAATGATCAGTACACCAATCCCACTTGGCTCACCAAATTTCGTTCTTCTAGGTTAAACCGTTCCTTTGCAGTAACCGTTTTCATGTTTAGGTTTCACTCTGTTTTCTCCTATATGGATACATGTAGTTGGAACTCTAAATCAAACACGGTTTGTGCTAGCTCTTTGAAACTTGGCACAATAATGTAGTTCCAAGTTCTATCGTTATGGTTTGTGTCCTATTGAAGTAGCCCCAAGCAGAGACTGACGAGAATCACTTTCATTGAAAGGGGTTGACAAGCTTCCAAAAAACTACGAATATCCTGAAACTTCAGCAAACATTTTTTCACAAAATTTGATGATACTCTCAGGTAATGATCAGTATACCAATCCCACTTGACTCACCAAGTTTCGTTCTTCTAGGTTAAACCGTTCCTTTGCAGTAACCATTTTCATGTTTATGTTTCACACTTTTTTCTCCTATATGGATACACGTAGTTGGAACTCTAAATCAAACACGGTTTGTGCTAGCTCTTTGAAACTTGGCACAATAATGTAGTTCCAAGTTCTATCGCTATGGTTGGTTTCCTATTGAAGTCGCCCCAAGCAGAGACTGACGAGAATCACTTTCATTGAAAGGGGTTGCCAAGCTTCCAAAAAACTACGAGTTTCCTGAAATCTCAGCAAACATTTTTTCACCCAATCTTGATGATACTAGCAGGTAATGATCAGTACATCAATCCCACTTGGCTCACCAAATTTCGTTCTTCTGGGTTAAACCGTTCCTTTGCAGTAACCATTTTCATGTTTATGTTTCACACTTTTTTCTCCTATATGGATACACATAGTTGGAACTCTAAATCAAACACGGTTTGGGCTAGCTCTTTGAAACTTGGCACAATAATGTAGTTCCAAGTTCTATCGCTATGGTTGGTGTCCTATTGAAGTAGCCCCAAGCAGCGACTGACGAGAATCACTTTCATTGAAAGGTGTTGCCAAGCTAGCAAAAACTACGAGTTTCCGGAAATCTCAGCAAACATTTTTTCACCCAATCTTGATGATACTGGCAGGGAATGATCAGTACACCAATCCCACTTGGCTCAACAAGTTTCGTTCTTCTAGGTTAAACCGTTCCTTTGCAGTAACCGTTTTCATGTTTAGGTTTCACTCTGTTTTCTCCTATATGGATACATGTAGTTGGAACTCTAAATCAAACACGGTTTGTGCTAGCCCTTTGAAACTTGGCACAATAATGTAGTTCCAAGTTCTATCGCGATGATTGGTGTCCTATTGAAGTAGCCCCAAGCAGAGACTGACGAGAATCACTTTCATTGAAAGGGGTTGCCAAGCTTCCAAAAAACTACGAGTTTCCTGAAACCTCAGCAAACATTTTTTCTCCCAATTTGATGATACTGGCAGGTAATGATCAGTACACCAATCCCACATGGCTCACCAAATTTCGTTCTTCTAGGTTAAACCGTTCCTTTGCAGTAACCGTTTTCATGTTTAGGTTTCACTCTGTTTTCTCCTATATGGATACATGTACTTGGAACTCTAAATCAAACACGGTTTGTGCTAGCTCTTTGAAACTTGGCACAATAATGTAGTTCCAAGTTCTATCGCTATGGTTGGTGTCCTATTGAAGTAGCCCCAAGCAGAGACTGACGAGAATCACTTTCATTGAAAGGGGTTGTCAAGCTTCCAAAAAACTACGAGTTTCCTGAAATCTCAGCAAACATTTTTTCACCCAATCTTGATGATACTGGCAGGTAATGATCAGTTCACCAATCCCACTTGTCTCACCAAATTTCGTTCTTCTAGGTTAAACCGTTCCTTTGCAGTAACCATTTTCATGTTTAGGTTTCACTCTTTTTTCTCCTATATGGATACACGTAGTTGGAACTCTAAATCAAACACGGTTTGTGCTAGCTCTTTGAAACTTGGCACAATAATGTAGTTCCAAGTTCTATCGCTATGGTTGGTGTCCTATTGAAGTAGCCCCAAGCAGCGACTGACGAGAATCACTTTCATTGAAAGGGGTTGCCAAGCTTCCAAAAACTACGAGTTTCCGAAATCTCAGCAAACATTTTTTCACCCAATCTTGACCATACTGGCAAGTAATGATCAGTACACCAATCCCACTTGGCTCACCAAATTTCTTTCTTCTCGGTTAAACCGTTCCTTTGCAGTAACCGTTTTCATGTTTAGGTTTCACTCTGTTTTCTCCTATATGGATACAAGTAGTTGGAACTCTAAATCAAACACGGTTTGTGCTAGCTCTTTGAAACGTGGCACAATAATGTAGTTCCAAGTTCTATCGCTATGCTTGGTGTCCTATTGAAGTAGCCCCAAGCAGCGACTGACGAGAATCACTTTCATTTAAAGGGGTTGCCAAGCTTCCAAAAACTACGAGTTTCCGGAAATCTCAGCAAACATTTTTTCACCCAATCTAGATGATACTGGCAGGTAATGATCAGTACACCAATCCCACTTGGCTCACCAAATTTCGTTTTCTAGGTTAAACCGTTCCTTTGCAGTAACAGTTTTCATGTTTAGGTTTCACTCTGTTTTCTCCTATATGGATACATGTAGTTGGAACTCTAAATCAAACACGGTTTGTGCTAGCTCTTTGAAACTTGGCACAATAATGTAGTTCCAAGTTCTGTCGATATGGTTGATGTCCTATTGAAGTAGCCCCAAGCAGCGACTGACGAGAATCACTTTCATTGAAAGGGGTTGCCAAGCTTCCAAAAACTACGAGTTTCCGAAATCTCAGCAAATATTTTTTCACCCAATCTTGATGATACTGGCAAGTAATGATCAGTACACCAGTCCCACTTGGCTCACCAAATTTCTTTCTTCTAGTTTAAACCGTTCCTTTGCAGTAACCATTTCATGTTTAGGTTTCACTCTGTTTTCTCCTATATGGATACAAGTAGTTGGAACTCAAAATCAAACACGGTTTGTGATAGCTCTTTGAAACTTGGCACAATAATGTAGTTCCAAGTTCTGTCGCTATGGTTGATGTCCTATTGAAGTAGCCCCAAGCAGAGACTGAGGAGAATCACTTTCATTGAAAGGTGTTCCAAGCTTCCAAAAAACTACGAGTTTCCTGAAATCTCAGCAAACATTTTTTCACCCAATCTTGATGATACTGGCAGGTAATGATCAGTACACCAATCCCACTTGGCTCACCAAAATTTTGTTCTTCTAGGTTAAACCGTTCCTTTGCAGTAACCGTTTTCATATTTAGGTTTCACTCTGTTATCTCCTATATGGACACATGTAGTTGGAACTCTAAATCAAACACTGTTTGTGCTAGCTCTTTGAAACTTGGCACAATAATGTAGTTCCAAGTTCTATCGCTATGGTTGGTGTCCTATTGAAGTAGCCCCAAGCAGAGACTGACGAGAATCACTTTCATTGAAAGGGGTTGCCAAGCTTCCAAGAAACTACGAGTTTCCGGAAATCTCAGCAAACATTTTTTCACCCAATCTTGATGATCCTGGCAGGTAATGATCAGTACACCAATCCCACTTGGCTCACCAAATTTCGTTCTTCTAGGTTAAACCGTTCCTTTGCAGTAACCGTTTTCATGTTTAGGTTTCACTCTGTTTTCTCCTATATGGATACATGTAGTTGGAACTCTAAATCAAACACGGTTTGTGCTAGCTCTTTGAAACTTGGCACAATAATGTAGTTCCAAGTTCTATCGTTATGGTTTGTGTCCTATTGAAGTAGCCCCAAGCAGAGACTGACGAGAATCACTTTCATTGAAAGGGGTTGACAAGCTTCCAAAAAACTACGAATATCCTGAAACTTCAGCAAACATTTTTTCACAAAACTTGATGATACTCTCAGGTAATGATCAGTATACCAATCCCACTTGACTCACCAAGTTTCGTTCTTCTAGGTTAAACCGTTCCTTTGCAGTAACCATTTTCATGTTTATGTTTCACACTTTTTTCTCCTATATGGATACACGTAGTTGGAACTCTAAATCAAACACGGTTTGTGCTAGCTCTTTGAAACTTGGCACAATAATGTAGTTCCAAGTTCTATCGCTATGGTTGGTTTCCTATTGAAGTCGCCCCAAGCAGAGACTGACGAGAATCACTTTCATTGAAGGGGTTGCCAAGCTTCCAAAAAACTACGAGTTTCCTGAAATCTCAGCAACATTTTTTCACCCAATCTTGATGATACTAGCAGGTAATGATCAGTACATCAATCCCACTTGGCTCACCAAATTTCGTTCTCCTGGGTTAAACCGTTCCTTTGCAGTAACCATTTTCATGTTTATGTTTCACACTTTTTTCTCCTATATGGATACACATAGTTGGAACTCTAAATCAAACACGGTTTGGGCTAGCTCTTTGAAACTTGGCACAATAATGTAGTTCCAAGTTCTATCGCTATGGTTGGTGTCCTATTGAAGTAGCCCCAAGCAGCGACTGACGAGAATCACTTTCATTGAAAGGTGTTGCCAAGCTTCCAAAAACTACGAGTTTCCGGAAATCTCAGCAAACATTTTTTCACCCAATCTTGATGATACTGGCAGGGAATGATCAGTACACCAATCCCACTTGGCTCAACAAGTTTCGTTCTTCTAGGTTAAACCGTTCCTTTGCAGTAACCGTTTTCATGTTTAGGTTTCACTCTGTTTTCTCCTATATGGATACATGTAGTTGGAACTCTAAATCAAACACGGTTTGTGCTAGCCCTTTGAAACTTGGCACAATAATGTAGTTCCAAGTTCTATCGCGATGATTGGTGTCCTATTGAAGTATCCCCAAGCAGAGACTGACGAGAATCACTTTCATTGAAAGGGGTTGCCAAGCTTCCAAAAAACTACGAGTTTCCTGAAACCTCAGCAAACATTTTTTCTCCCAATTTGATGATACTGGCAGGTAATGATCAGTACACCAATCCCACATGGCTCACCAAATTTCGTTCTTCTAGGTTAAACCGTTCCTTTGCAGTAACCGTTTTCATGTTTAGGTTTCACTCTCTTTTCTCTTATATGGATACATGTACTTGGAACTCTAAATCAAACACGGTTTGTGCTAGCTCTTTGAAACTTGGCACAATAATGTAGTTCCAAGTTCTATCGCTATGGTTGGTGTCCTATTGAAGTAGCCCCAAGCAGAGACTGACGAGAATCACTTTCATTGAAAGGGGTTGTCAAGCTTCCAAAAAACTACGAGTTTCCTGAAATCTCAGCAAACATTTTTTCACCCAATCTTGATGATACTGGCAGGTAATGATCAGTTCACCAATCCCACTTGTCTCACCAAATTTCGTTCTTCTAGGTTAAACCGTTCCTTTGCAGTAACCATTTTCATGTTTAGGTTTCACTCTTTTTTCTCCTATATGGATACACGTAGTTGGAACTCTAAATCAAACACGGTTTGTGCTAGCTCTTTGAAACTTGGCACAATAATGTAGTTCCAAGTTCTATCGCTATGGTTGGTGTCCTATTGAAGTAGCCCCAAGCAGCGACTGACGAGAATCACTTTCATTGAAAGGGGTTGCCAAGCTTCCAAAAACTACGAGTATCCGAAATCTCAGCAAACATTTTTTCACCCAATCTTGACCATACTGGCAAGTAATGATCAGTACACCAATCCCACTTGGCTCACCAAATTTCTTTCTTCTCGGTTAAACCGTTCCTTTGCAGTAACCGTTTTCATGTTTAGGTTTCACTCTGTTTTCTCCTATATGGATACAAGTAGTTGGAACTCTAAATCAAACACGGTTTGTGCTAGCTCTTTGAAACGTGGCACAATAATGTAGTTCCAAGTTCTATCGCTATGCTTGGTGTCCTATTGAAGTAGCCCCAAGCAGCGACTGACGAGAATCACTTTCATTGAAAGGGGTTGCCAAGCTTCCAAAAACTACGAGTTTCCGGAAATCTCAGCAAACATTTTTTCACCCAATCTTGATGATACTGGCAGGTAATGATCAGTACACCAATCCCACTTGGCTCACCAAATTTCGTTTCTAGGTTAAACCGTTCCTTTGCAGTAACAGTTTTCATGTTTAGGTTTCACTCTGTTTTCTCCTATATGGATACATGTAGTTGGAACTCTAAATCAAACACGGTTTGTGCTAGCTCTTTGAAACTTGGCACAATAATGTAGTTCCAAGTTCTGTCGATATGGTTGATGTCCTATTGAAGTAGCCCCAAGCAGAGACTGACGAGAATCACTTTCATTGAAAGGTGTTGCCAAGCTTCCAAAAAACTACGAGTTTCCTGAAATCTCAGCAAACATTTTTTCACCCAATCTTGATGATACTGGCAGGTAATGATCAGTACACCAATCACACTTGTCTCACCAAATTTTGTTCTTCTAGGTTAAACCGTTCCTTTGCAGTAACCGTTTTCATGTTTAGGTTTCACTCTGTTATCTCCTATATGGATACATGTAGTTGGAACTCTAAATCAAACACTGTTTGTGCTAGCTCTTTGAAACTTGGCACAATAATGTAGTTCCAAGTTCTGTCGCTATGGTTGATGTCCTATTGAAGTAGCCCCAAGCAGAGACTGACGAGAATCACTTTCATTGAAAGGTGTTGCCAAGCTTCCAAAAAACTACGAGTTTCCTGAAATCTCAGCAAACATTTTTTCACCCAATCTTGATGATACTGGCAGGTAATGATCAGTACACCAATCCCACTTGGCTCACCAAATTTCGTTCTTCTAGGTTATACCGTTCCTTTGCAGTAACCGTTTTCATGTTTAGGTTTCACTCTGTTTTCTCCTATATGGATACATGTATTTGGAACTCTAAATCAAACACGGTATGTGCTAGCTCTTTGAAACTTGGCACAATAATGTAGTTCCAAGTTCTATCGCTATGGTTTGTGTCCTATTGAAGTAGCTCCAAGCAGAGACTGACAAGAATCACTTTCATTGAAAGGGGTTGCCAAGCTTCCAAAAAACTACGAGTTTCCTGAAACCTCAGCAAATATTTTTTCACCCAATTTGATGATACTGGCAGGTAATGATCAGTACACCAATCCCAATTGGCTCACAAAATTTCGTTCTTCTAGGTTAAACCGTTCCTTTGCAGTAACCGTTTTCATGTTTAGGTTTCACTCTGTTTTCTCCTATATGGATACATGTAGTTGGAACTCTAAATCAAACACGGTTTGTGCTAGCTCTTTGAAACTTGGCACAATAATGTTGTTCCAAGTTCTATCGCTATGGTTGGTGTCCTATTGAAGTAGCCCCAAGCCGAGACTGACGAGAATCACTTTCATTGAAAGGGGTTGCCAAGCTTCCAAAAAACTACGAGTTTCCTGAAATCTCAGCAAACATTTTTTCACCCAATCTTGATGATACTGGCAGGTAATGATCAGTACACCAATCCCACTTGGCTCACCAAATTCCGTTCTTCTAGGTTAAACCGTTCCTTTGCAGTAACCGTTTTCATGTTTAGGTTTCACTCTGTTTTCTCCTATATGGATACATGTAGTTGGAACTCTAAATCAAACACGGTTTGTGCTAGCTCTTTGAAACTTGGCACAATAATGTAGTTCCAAGTTCTGTCGCTATGGTTGATGTCCTATTGAAGTAGTCCCAAGCACAGACTGACGAGAATCACTTTCATTGAAAGGTGTTGCCAAGCTTCCAAAAAACTACGAGTTTCCTGAAATCTCAGCAAACATTTTTTCACCCAATCTTGATCATACTGGCAGGTAATGATCAGTACACCAATCCCACTTGGCTCACCAAATTTCGTTCTTCTAGGTTAAACCGTTCCTTTGCAGTAACCGTTTTCATGTTTAGGTTTCACTCTGTTTTCTCCTATATGGATACATGTAGTTGGAACTCTAAATCAAACACTGTTTGTGCTAGCTCTTTGAAACTTGGGCACAATAATGTAGTTCCAAGTTCTATCGCTATGGTTGGTGTCCTATTGAAGTAGCCCCAAGCAGAGACTGACGAGAATCACTTTCATTGAAAGGGGTTGTCAAGCTTCCAAAAAACTACGAGTTTCCTGAAATCTCAGCAAACATTTTTTTCACCCAATCTTGATGATACTGGCAGGTAATGATCAGTACACCATTTCCACTTGGCTCACCAAATTTCGTTCTTCTAGGTTAAACCGTTCCTTTGCAGTAACCGTTTTCATGTTTAGATTTCACTCTTTTTCTCCTATATGGATACACGTAGTTGGAACTCTAAATCAAACACGGTTTGTGCTAGCTCTTTGAAACTTGGCACAATAATGTAGTTCCAAGTTCTATCACTATGGTTGGTGTCCTATTGAAGTAGCCCCAAGCAGCGACTGACGAGAATCACTTTCATTGAAAGGTGTTGCCAAGCTTCCAAAAACTACGAGTTTCCGAAATCTCAGCAAACATTTTTTCACCCAATCTTGATCATACTTGCAAGTAATGATCAGTACACCAATACCACTTGGCTCACCAAATTTCGTTCTTCTAGGTCAAACCGTTCCTTTGCTGTAACCGTTTTCATATTTAGGTTTCACTCTTTTATCTCCTATATGGATACATGTAGTTGGAACTCTAAATCAAACACTGTTTGTGCTAGCTCTTTGAAACTTGGCACAATAATGTAGTTCCAAGTTCTATCGCTATGGTTGGTGTCCTATTGAAGTAGCCCCAAGCAGAGACTGACGAGAATCACTTTCATTGAAAGGGGTTGCCAAGCTTCCAAAAAACTACGAGTTTCCTGAAATCTCAGCAAACATTTTTTCACAAAATTTGATGATACTCTCAGGTAATGATCAGTACACCAATCCCACTTGACTCACCAAATTTCGTTCTTGTACGTTAAACCGTTCCTTTGCAGTAACCGTTTTCATGTTTAGGTTTCACTCTGTTTTCTCCTATATGGATACATGTAGTTGGAACTCTAAATCAAACACGGTTTGTGCTAGCTCTTTGAAACTTGGCACAATAATGTAGTTCCAAGTTCTGTCCCTATGGCTGATGTCCTATTGAAGTAGTCCCAAGCAGAGACTGACGAGAATCACTTTCATTGAAAGGTGTTGCCAAGCTTCCAAAAACTACGATTTTTCCTGAAATCTCAGCAAACATTTTTTCACCCAATCTTGATGATACTGGCAGGTAATGATCAGTACACCAATCCCACTTGGCTCACCAAATTTCGTTCTTCTAGGTTAAACCGTTCCTTTGCAGTAACCGTTTTCATGTTTAGGTTTCACTCTGTTTTCTCCTATATGGATACATGTAGTTGGAACTCTAAATCAAACACTGTTTGTGCTAGCTCTTTGAAACTTGGCACAATAATGTAGTTCCAAGTTCTATCGCTATGGTTGGTGTCCTATTAAAGTAGCCAAAAGCAGAGACTGACGAGAATCACTTTCATTGAAAGGGGTTGCCAAGCTTCCAAAAAACTACGAATTTCCTCAAATCTCAGCAAACATTTTTTCACCCAATGTTGATACTGGCAGGTAATGATCAGTACACCAATCCCACTTGGCTCACCAAATTTCGTTCTTCTAGGTTAAACCGTTCCTTTGCAGTAACCGTTTTCATGTTTAGGTTTCACTCTGTTTTCTCCTATATGGATACATGTAGTTGGAACTCTAAATCAAACACGGTTTGTGCTAGCTCTTTGAAACTTGGCAGCACAATAATGTAGTTCCAAGTTCTGTCGCTATGGTTGATGTCCTATTGAAGTAGCCCCAAGAAAAGACTGAGGAGAATCACTTTCATTGAAAGGTGTTGCCAAGCTTCCAAAAAACTACGAGTTTCCTGAAATCTCAGCAAACATTTTTTCACCCAATCTTGATGATACTGGCAGGTAATGATCAGTACACCAATCCCACTTGGCTCACCAAATTTTGTTCTTCTGGGTTAAACCGTTCCTTTGCAGTAACCGTTTTCATGTTTAGGTTTCACTCTTTTATCTCCTATATGGATACATGTAGTTGGAACTCTAAATCAAACACTGTTTGTGCTAGCTCTTTGAAACTTGGCACAATAATGTAGTTCCAAGTTCTATCGCTATGGTTGGTGTCCTATTGAAGTAGCCCCAAGCAGAGACTGACGAGAATCACTTTCATTGAAAGGGGTGTCAAGCTTCAAAAAACTACGAGTTTCCTGAAATCTCAGCAAACATTTTTTCACAAAATTTGATGATACTCTCAGGTAATGATCAGTACACCAATCCCACTTGACTCACCAAATTTCGTTCTTGTAGGTTAAACCGTTCCTTTGCAGTAACCGTTTTCATGTTTAGGTTTCACTCTGTTTTCTCCTATATGGATACATGTAGTTGGAACTCTAAATCAAACACTGTTTGTGCTAGCTCTTTGAAAATTGGCACAATAATGTAGTTCCAAGTTCTATCGCTATGGTTGGTGTCCTATTGAAGTAGCCCCAAGCAGAGACTGACGAGAATCACTTTCATTGAAAGGGGTTGCCAAGCTTCCAAAAACTACGAGTATCCGAAATCTCAGCAAACATTTTTTCACCCAATCTTGACCATACTGGCAAGTAATGATCAGTACACCAATCCCACTTGGCTCACCAAATTTCTTTCTTCTCGGTTAAACCGTTCCTTTGCAGTAACCGTTTTCATGTTTAGGTTTCACTCTGTTTTCTCCTATATGGATACAAGTAGTTGGAACTCTAAATCAAACACGGTTTGTGCTAGCTCTTTGAAACGTGGCACAATAATGTAGTTCCAAGTTCTATCGCTATGCTTGGTGTCCTATTGAAGTAGCCCCAAGCAGCGACTGACGAGAATCACTTTCATTGAAAGGGGTTGCCAAGCTTCCAAAAACTACGAGTTTCCGGAAATCTCAGCAAACATTTTTTCACCCAATCTTGATGATACTGGCAGGTAATGATCAGTACACCAATCCCACTTGGCTCACCAAATTTCGTTTTTCTAGGTTAAACCGTTCCTTTGCAGTAACAGTTTTCATGTTTAGGTTTCACTCTGTTTTTCTCCTATATGGATACATGTAGTTGGAACTCTAAATCAAACACGGTTTGTGCTAGCTCTTTGAAACTTGGCACAATAATGTAGTTCCAAGTTCTGTCGATATGGTTGATGTCCTATTGAAGTAGCCCCAAGCAGAGACTGACGAGAATCACTTTCATTGAAAGGTGTTGCCAAGCTTCCAAAAAACTACGAGTTTCCTGAAATCTCAGCAAACATTTTTTCACCCAATCTTGATGATACTGGCAGGTAATGATCAGTACACCAATCACACTTGTCTCACCAAATTTTGTTCTTCTAGGTTAAACCGTTCCTTTGCAGTAACCGTTTTCATGTTTAGTTTCACTCTGTTATCTCCTATATGGATACATGTAGTTGGAACTCTAAATCAAACACTGTTTGTGCTAGCTCTTTGAAACTTGGCACAATAATGTAGTTCCAAGTTCTGTCGCTATGGTTGATGTCCTATTGAAGTAGCCCCAAGCAGAGACTGACGAGAATCACTTTCATTGAAAGGTGTTGCCAAGCTTCCAAAAAACTACGAGTTTCCTGAAATCTCAGCAAACATTTTTTCACCCAATCTTGATGATACTGGCAGGTAATGATCAGTACACCAATCCCACTTGGCTCACCAAATTTCGTTCTTCTAGGTTATACACGTTCCTTTGCAGTAACCGTTTTCATGTTTAGGTTTCACTCTGTTTTCTCCTATATGGATACATGTATTTGGAACTCTAAATCAAACACGGTATGTGCTAGCTCTTTGAAACTTGGCACAATAATGTAGTTCCAAGTTCTATCGCTATGGTTTGTGTCCTATTGAAGTAGCTCCAAGCAGAGACTGACAAGAATCACTTTCATTGAAAGGGGTTGCCAAGCTTCCAAAAAACTACGAGTTTCCTGAAACCTCAGCAAATATTTTTTCACCCAATTTGATGATACTGGCAGGTAATGATCAGTACACGAATCCCAATTGGCTCACAAAATTTCGTTCTTCTAGGTTAAACCGTTCCTTTGCAGTAACCGTTTTCATGTTTAGGTTTCACTCTGTTTTCTCCTATATGGATACATGTAGTTGGAACTCTAAATCAAACACGGTTTGTGCTAGCTCTTTGAAACTTGGCACAATAATGTTGTTCCAAGTTCTATCGCTATGGTTGGTGTCCTATTGAAGTAGCCCCAAGCCGAGACTGACGAGAATCACTTTCATTGAAAGGGGTTGCCAAGCTTCCAAAAAACTACGAGTTTCCTGAAATCTCAGCAAACATTTTTTTCACCCAATCTTGATGATACTGGCAGGTAATGATCAGTACACCAATCCCACTTGGCTCACCAAATTTCGTTCTTCTAGGTTAAACCGTTCCTTTGCAGTAACCGTTTTCATGTTTAGGTTTCACTCTGTTTTCTCCTATATGGATACATGTAGTTGGAACTCTAAATCAAACACGGTTTGTGCTAGCTCTTTGAAACTTGGCACAATAATGTAGTTCCAAGTTCTGTCGCTATGGTTGATGTCCTATTGAAGTAGTCCCAAGCACAGACTGACGAGAATCACTTTCATTGAAATGTGTTGCCAAGCTTCCAAAAAACTACGAGTTTCCTGAAATCTCAGCAAACATTTTTTCACCCAATCTTGATCATACTGGCAGGTAATGATCAGTACACCAATCCCACTTGGCTCACCAAATTTCATTCTTCTAGGTTAAACCGTTCCTTTGCAGGAACCGTTTTCATGTTTAGGTTTCACTCTGTTTTCTCCTATATGGATACATGTAGTTGGAACTCTAAATCAAACACTGTTTGTGCTAGCTCTTTGAAACTTGGCACAATAATGTAGTTCCAAGTTCTATCGCTATGGTTGGTGTCCTATTGAAGTAGCCCCAAGCAGAGACTGACGAGAATCACTTTCATTGAAAGGGGTTGTCAAGCTTCCAAAAAACTACGAGTTTCCTGAAATCTCAGCAAACATTTTTTCACCCAATCTTGATGATACTGGCAGGTAATGATCAGTACACCATTTCCACTTGGCTCACCAAATTTCGTTCTTCTAGGTTAAACCGTTCCTTTGCAGTAACCGTTTTCATGTTTAGATTTCACTCTTTTTTCTCCTATATGGATACACGTAGTTGGAACTCTAAATCAAACACGGTTTGTGCTAGCTCTTTGAAACTTGGCACAATAATGTAGTTCCAAGTTCTATCGCTATGGTTGGTGTCCTATTGAAGTAGCCCAAGCAGCGACTGACGAGAATCACTTTCATTGAAAGGTGTTGCCAAGCTTCCAAAAACTACGAGTTTCCGAAATCTCAGCAAACACTTTTTCACCCAATCTTGATCATACTTGCAAGTAATGATCAGTACACCAATACCACTTGGCTCACCAAATTTCGTTCTTCTAGGTTAAACCGTTCCTTTGCTGTAACCGTTTTCATATTTAGGTTTCACTCTTTTATCTCCTATATGGATACATGTAGTTGGAACTCTAAATCAAACACTGTTTGTGCTAGCTCTTTGAAACTTGGCACAATAATGTAGTTCCAAGTTCTATCGCTATGGTTGGTGTCCTATTGAAGTAGCCCCAAGCAGAGACTGACGAGAATCACTTTCATTGAAAGGGGTTGCCAAGCTTCCAAAAAAACTACGAGTTTCCTGAAATCTCAGCAAACATTTTTTCACAAAATTTGATGATACTCTCAGGTAATGATCAGTACACCAATCCCACTTGACTCACCAAATTTCGTTCTTGTACGTTAAACCGTTCCTTTGCAGTAACCGTTTTCATGTTTAGGTTTCACTCTGTTTTCTCCTATATGGATACATGTAGTTGGAACTCTAAATCAAACACGGTTTGTGCTAGCTCTTTGAAACTTGGCACAATAATGTAGTTCCAAGTTCTGTCCCTATGGCTGATGTCCTATTGAAGTAGTCCCAAGCAGAGACTGACGAGAATCACTTTCATTGAAAGGTGTTGCCAAGCTTCCAAAAACTACGATTTTCCTGAAATCTCAGCAAACATTTTTTCACCCAATCTTGATGATACTGGCAGGTAATGATCAGTACACCAATCCCACTTGGCTCACCAAATTTCGTTCTTCTAGGTTAAACCGTTCCTTTGCAGTAACCGTTTTCATGTTTAGGTTTCACTCTGTTTTCTCCTATATGGATACATGTAGTTGGAACTCTAAATCAAACACTGTTTGTGCTAGCTCTTTGAAACTTGGCACAATAATGTAGTTCCAAGTTCTATCGCTATGGTTGGTGTCCTATTAAAGTAGCCAAAAGCAGAGACTGACGAGAATCACTTTCATTGAAAGGGGTTGCCAAGCTTCCAAAAAACTACGAATTTCCTCAAATCTCAGCAAACATTTTTTCACCCAATGTTGATACTGGCAGGTAATGATCAGTACACCAATCCCACTTGGCTCACCAAATTTCGTTCTTCTAGGTTAAACCGTTCCTTTGCAGTAACCGTTTTCATGTTTAGGTTTCACTCTGTTTTCTCCTATATGGATACATGTAGTTGGAACTCTAAATCAAACACGGTTTGTGCTAGCTCTTTGAAACTTGGCACAATAATGTAGTTCCAAGTTCTATCGCTATGGTTGGTGTCCTATTGAAGTAGCCCCAAGCAGAGACTGACGAGAATCACTTTCATTGAAAGGGGTTGTCAAGCTTCCAAAAAACTACGAGTTTCCTGAAATCTCAGCAAACATTTTTTCACAAAATTTGATGATACTCTCAGGTAATGATCAGTACACCAATCCCACTTGACTCACCAAATTTCGTTCTTGTAGGTTAAACCGTTCCTTTGCAGTAACCGTTTTCATGTTTAGGTTTCACTCTGTTTTCTCCTATATGGATACATGTAGTTGGAACTCTAAATCTAACACTGTTTGTGCTAGCTCTTTGAAAATTGGCACAATAATGTAGTTCCAAGTTCTATCGCTATGGTTGGTGTCCTATTGAAGTAGCCCCAAGCAGAGACTGACGAGAATCACTTTCATTGAAAGGGGTTGTCAAGCTTCCAAAAAACTACGAGTTTCCTGAAATCTCAGCAAACATTTTTTTCACCCAATCTTGATGATACTGGCAGGTAATGATCAGTACACCAATCCCACTTGGCTCACCAAATTTCGTTCTTCTAGGTTAAACCGTTCCTTTGCAGTAACCGTTTTCATGTTTAGATTTCACTCTTTTTTCTCCTATATGGATACACGTAGTTGGAACTCTAAATCAAACACGGTTTCTGCTAGCTCTTTGAAACATGGCACAATAATGTAGTTCCAAGTTCTATCGCTATGGTTGGTGTCCTATTGAAGTAGCCCCAAGCAGCGACTGACGAGAATCACTTTCATTGAAAGGGGTTGCCAAGCTTCCAAAAACTACGAGTTTCCGAAATCTCAGCAAACATTTTTTCACCCAATCTTGATGATACTGGCAAGTAATGATCAGTACACCAATCCCACTTGGCTCACCAAATTTCGTTCTTCTAGGTTAAACCGTTCCTTTGCAGTAACCATTTTCATGTTTAGGTTTCACTCTTTTTTCTCATATATGGATACACGTAGTTGGAACTCTAAATCAAACACGGTTTGTGCTAGCTCTTTGAAACTTGGCACAATAATGTAGTTCCAAGTTCTGTCGCTATGGTTGATGTCCTATTGAAGTAGCCCCAAGCAGAGACTGACGAGAATCACTTTCATTGAAAGGTGTTGCCAAGCTTCCAAAAAACTACGAGTTTCCTGAAATCTCAGCAAACATTTTTTCACCCAATCTTGATGATACTGGCAGGTAATGATCAGTACACCAATCCCACTTGGCTCACCAAATTTCGTTCTTCTAGGTTAAACCGTTCCTTTTCAGTAACCTTTTTCATGTTTAGGTTTCACTCTTTTTTCTCCTATATGTATACACGTAGTTGGAACTCTAAATCAAACACGGTTTGTGCTAGCTCTTTGAAACTTGGCACAATAATGTAGTTCCAAGTTCTATCACTATGGTTGGTGTCCTATTGAAGTAGCCCCAAGCAGCGACTGACGAGAATTCACTTTCATTGAAAGGGGTTGCCAAGCTTCCAAAAACTACGAGTTTCCGGAAATCTCAGCAAACATTTTTTCACCCAATCATGATGATACGTGCAGGTAATGATCAGTACACCAATCCCACTTGGCTCACCAAGTTTCGTTCTTCTAGGTTAAACCGTTCCTTTGCAGTAACCGTTTTCATGTTTAGGTTTCACTCTGTTTTCTCCTATATGGATACATGTAGTTGGAACTCTAAATCAAACACGGTTTGTGCTAGCTCTTTGAAACTTGGCACAATAATGTAGTTCCAAGTTCTATCGCTATGATTGGTGTCCTATTGAAGTAGCCCGAAGCAGAGACTGACGAGAATCACTTTCATTGAAAGGGGTTGCCAAGCTTCCAAAAAACTACGAGTTTCCTGAAATCTCAGCAAACATTTTTTCACCCAATCTTGATGATACTGGCAGGTAATGATCAGGGCACCAATCCAACTTGACTCACCAAATTTCGTTCTTCTAGGTTAAACCGTTCCTTTGCAGTAATCGTTTTCATGTTTAGGTTTCACTCTGTTTTCTCCTATATGGATACATGTAGTTGGAACTCTAAATCAAACACGGTTTGTGCTAGCTCTTTGAAACTTGGCACAATAATGTAGTTCCAAGTTCTATCGCTATGGTTTTTGTCCTATTGAAGTAGCCCCAAGCAGAGACTGACGAGAATACACTTTCATTGAAAGGGGTTGCCAAGCTTCCAAAAAACTACGAGTTTCCTGAAACCTCAGCAAACATTTTTGACCCAATTTGATGATACTGGCAGGTAATGATCAGTACACCAATCCCACTTGGCTCACCAAATTTCGTTCTTCTAGGTTAAAACCGTTCCTTTGCAGTAACCGTTTTCATGTTTAGGTTTCACTCTGTTATCTCCTATATGGATACATGTAGTTGGAACTCTAAATCAAACACGGTTTGTGCTAGCTCTTTGAAATTTGCACAATAATGTAGTTCCAAGTTCTATCGCTATGGTTGGTGTCCTATTGAAGTAACCTCCAGCAGAGACTGACGAGAATCACTTTCATTGAAAGGGGTTGCCAAGCTTCCAAAAAACTACAATTGTTTCCTGAAATCTCAGCAAGCATTTTTTCACCCAATCTTGATGATCCTGGCAGGTAATGATCAGGACACCAATCCCACTTGGCTCACCAAATTTCGTTCTTCTAGGTTAAACCGTTCCTTTGCAGTAACCGTTTTCATGTTTAGGTTTCACTCTGTTTTCTCCTATATGGATACACGTATTTGGAACTCTAAATCAAACACGGTTTGTGATAGCTCTTTGAAACTTGGCACAATAATGTAGTTCCAAGTTCTATCGCTATGGTTGGTGTCCTATTGAAGTAGCCCCAAGCAGAGACTGACGAGAATCACTTTCATTGAAAGGGGTTGGCAAGCTTCCCAAAAAACTACGAGTTTCCTGAAATCTCAGCAAGCATTTTTTCACCCAATCTTGATGATCCTGGCAGGTAATGATCAGGACACCAATCCCACTTGGCTCACCAAATTTCGTTCTTCTAGGTTAAACCGTTCCTTTGCAGTAACCGTTTTCATGTTTAGGTTTCACTCTGTTTTCTCCTATATGGATACATGTAGTTGGAAGTCTAAATCAAACACGGTTTGTGCTAGCTCTTTGAAACTTGGCACAATAATGTAGTTCCAAGTTCTATCGCTATGGTTGGTGTCCTATTGAAGTAGCCCCAAGCAGCGACTGACGAGAATCACTTTCATTGAAAGGGGTTGCCAAGCTTCCAAAAACTACGAGTTTCCGGAAATCTCAGCAAACATTTTTTCACCCAATATTGATGATACTCGCAGGGAATGATCAGTACACCAATCCCACTTGGCTCACCAAGTTTCGTTCTTCTAGGTTAAACCGTTCCTTTGCAGTAACCGTTTTCATGTTTAGGTTTCACTCTGTTTTCTCCTATATGGATACATGTAGTTGGAACTCTAAATCAAACACGGTTTGTGCTAGCTCTTTGAAACTTGGCACAATAATGTAGTTCCAAGTTCTATCGCTATGCTTGGTGTCCTATTGATGTAGCCCCAAACAGAGACTGACGAGAGTCACTTTCATTGAAAGGGGTTGTCAAGCTTCCACAAAACTACGAGTTTCCTGAAATCTCAGCAAACATTTTTTCACCCAATCTTGATGATACTGGCAGGTAATGATCAGTACACCAATCCCACTTGTCTCACCAAATTTCGTTCTTCTAGGTTAAACCGTTCCTTTGCAGTAACCGTTTTCATGTTTAGGTTTCACTCTGTTATCTATTAATGGATACATGTGGTTGGAACTCTAAATCAAACACTGTTTGTGCTAGCTCATTGAAACTTTGCACAATAATGTAGTTCCAAGTTCTATCGCTATGGTTGGTGTCCTATTGAAGTCGCCCCAAGCAGAGACTGACGAGAATCACTTTCATTGAAAGGGGTTGCCAAGCTTCCAAAAAACTAAGAGTTTCCTGAAATCTCAGCAAACATTTTTTTCACCCAATCTTGATGATACTGGCAGGTTAGTGATCAGTACACCAATCCCACTTGGCTCACCAAATTTCTTTCTTCTAGGTTAAACCGTTCCTTTGCAGTAACCATTTTCATGTTTAGGTTTCACTCTTTTTTCTCCTATATGGATACACGTAGTTGGAACTCTAAATCAAACACGGTTTGTGCTAGCTCTTTGAAACTTGGCACAATAATGTAGTTCCAAGTTCTATCGCATTGGTTGGTGTCCTATTGAAGTAGCCCCAAGCAGCGACTGACGAGAATCACTTTCATTGAAAGGGGTTGCCAAGCTTCCAAAAACTACGAGTTTCCGGAAATCTCAGCAAACATTTTTTCACCCAATCTTGATGATACTGGCAGGGAATGATCAGTACACCAATCCCACTTGGCTCACCATGTTTCGTTCTTCTAGGTTAAACCGTTCCTTTGCAGTAACCGTTTTCATGTTTAGGTTTCACTCTGTTTTCTCCTATATGGATACATGTAGTTGGAACTCTAAATCAAACACGGTTTGTGCTAGCTCTTTGAAACTTGGCACAATAATGTAGTTCCAAGTTTCTGTCGCTATGGTTGATGTCCTATTGAAGTCGCCCCAAGCAGAGACTGACGAGAATCACTTTCATTGAAAGGGGTTGCCAAGCTTCCAAAAAACTACGATTTTCCTGAAATCTCAGCAAACATTTTTCACCCAATCTTGATGATACTGGCAGGTAATGATCAGTACACTAATCCCACTTGGCTCACCAAATTTCGTTCTTCTAGGTTAAACCGTTCCTTTGCAGTAACCATTTTCATGTTTAGGTTTCACTCTTTTTTCTCCTATATGGATACACGTAGTTGGAACTCTTAATCAAACACGGTTTGTGCTCGCTCTTTGAAACTTGGCACAATAATGTAGTTCCAATTTCTATCGCTATGGTTGGTGTCCTATTGAAGTAGCCCCAAGCAGCGACTGACGAGAATCACTTTCATTGAAAGGGGTTGCCAAGCTTCCAAGAAACTACGAGTTTCCTGAAACCTCAGCAAACATTTTTCACCCAATTTGATGATACTGGCAGGTAATGATCAGTACACCAATCCCACTTGGCTCACCAAATTTCGTTCTTCTATGTTAAACCGTTCCTTTGCAGTACCGTTTTCATGTTTAGGTTTCACTCTGTTTTCTCCTATATGGATACATGTAGTTGGAACACTAAATCAAACACGGTTTGTGCTAGCTCTTTGAAACTTGGCACAATAATGTAGTTCCAAGTTCTATCGCTATGGTTCATGTCCTGTTGAAGTAGCCCTAAGCAGAGACTGACGAGAATCACTTTATTGAAAGGGGTTGCCAAGCTTCCAAAAAACTACGAGTTTCCTGAAATCTCAGCAAACATTTTTTCACCCAATCTTGATGATACTGGCAGGTAATGATCAGTACACCAAACCCACTTGGCTCACCAAATTTCGTTCTTCTAGGTTAAACCGTTCCTTTGCAGTAACCGTTTTCATGTTTAGGTTTCACTCTTTTTTTCTCCTATATGGATACACGTAGTTGGAACTCTAAATCAAACACGGTTTGTGCTAGCTCTTTGAAACTTGGCACAATAATGTAGTTCCAAGTTCTATCACTATGGTTTGTGTCCTATTGAAGTAGCCCCAAGCAGAGACTGACGAGAATCACTTTCATTGAAAGGGGTTGCCAAGCTTCCAAAAAACTACGAGTTTCCTGAAATCTCAGCAAACATTTTTTCACCCAATCTTGATGATACTGGCAGGTAATGATCAGTACACCAATCCCACTTGGCTCACCAAATTTCGTTCTTCTAGGTTAAACCGTTCCTTTGCAGTAACCGTTTTCATGTTTAGGTTTCACTCTGTTTTCTCCTATATGGATACATGTAGTTGGAACTCTAAATCAAACACTGTTTGTGCTAGCTCTTTGAAACTTGGCACAATAATGTATTTCCAAGTTCTATCGCTATGTTGGTGTCCTATTGAAGTAGCCCCAAGCAGCGACTGACGAGAATCACTTTCATTGAAAGGGGTTGCCAAGCATCCAAAAAACTACGAGTTTCCTGAAATCTCAGCAAACATTTTTTCACCCAATCTTGATCATACTGGCAGGTAATGATCAGTACACCAATCCCACTTGGCTCACCAAATTTCGTTCTTCTAGGTTAAACCGTTCCTTTGCAGTAACCGTTTTCATGTTTAGGTTTCACTCTGTTTTCTCCTATATGGATACAAGTAGTTGGAACTCTAAATCAAACACGGTTTGTGCTAGCTCTTTGAAACTTGGCACAATAATGTAGTTCCAAGTTCTATCGCTATGGTTGGTGTCCTATTGAAGTAGCCCCAAGCAGCGACTGACGAGAATCACTTTCATTGAAAGGGGTTGCCAAGCTTCCAAAAAACTACGAGTTTCCTGAAACCTCATCAAACATTTTTTCACCTAATTTGATGATACTGGCAGGTAATGATCAGTACACCAATCCCACTTGTCTCACCAAATTTCGTTCTTCTAGGTTAAACCGTTCCTTTGCAGTAACCTTTTTCATGTTTAGGTTTCACTCTTTTTTCTCCTATATGGATACACGTAGTTGGAACTCTAAATCAAACACGGTTTGTGCTAGCTCTTTGAAACATGGCACAATAATGTAGTTCCAAGTTCTATCACTATGGTTGGTGTCCTATTGAAGTAGCCCCAAGCAGCGACTGACGAGAATCACTTTCATTGAAAGGGGTTGCCAAGCTTCCAAAAACTATGAGTTTCCGGAAATCTCAGCAAACATTTTTTCACCCAATCTTGATGATACTGGCAGGTAATGATCAGTACACCAATCCCACTTGGCTCACCAAGTTTCGTTCTTCTAGGTTAAACCGTTCCTTTGCAGTAACCGTTTTCATGTTTAGGTTTCACTCTGTTTTCTCCTATATGGATACATGTAGTTGGAACTCTAAATCAAACACGGTTTGTGCTAGCTCTTTGAAACTTGGCACAATAATGTAGTTCCAAGTTCTATCGCTATGGTTGGTGTCCTATTGAAGTAGCCCCAAGCAGCGACTGACGAGAATCACTTTCATTGAAAGGGGTTGCCAAGCTTCCAAAAACTATGAGTTTCCGGAAATCTCAGCAAACATTTTTTCACCCAATCTTGATGATACTGGCAGGTAATGATCAGTACACCAATCCCACTTGGCTCACCAAGTTTCGTTCTTCTAGGTTAAACCGTTCCTTTGCAGTAACCGTTTTCATGTTTAGGTTTCACTCTGTTTTCTCCTATATGGATACATGTAGTTGGAACTCTAAATCAAACACGGTTTGTGCTAGCTCTTTGAAACTTGGCACAATTATGTAGTTCCAAGTTCTATCGCTATGGTTTGTGTCGTATTGAAGTAGCCCCAAGCAGCGACTGACGAGAATCACTTTCATTGAAAGGGGTTGCCAAGCTTCCAAAAAACTACGAGTTTCCTGAAACCTCATCAAACATTTTTTCACCTAATTTGATGATACTGGCAGGTAATGATCAGTACACCAATCCCACTTGTCTCACCAAATTTCGTTCTTCTAGGTTAAACCGTTCCTTTGCAGTAACCTTTTTCATGTTTAGGTTTCACTCTTTTTTTCTCCTATATGTATACACGTAGTTGGAACTCTAAATCAAACACGGTTTGTGCTAGCTCTTTGAAACATGGCACAATAATGTAGTTTCCAAGTTCTATCACTATGGTTGGTGTCCTATTGAAGTAGCCCCAAGCAGCGACTGACGAGAATCACTTTCATTGAAAGGGTTGCCAAGCTTCCAAAAACTATGAGTTTCCGGAAATCTCAGCAAACATTTTTTCACCCAATCTTGATGATACTGGCAGGTAATGATCAGTACACCAATCCCACTTGGCTCACCAAGTTTCGTTCTTCTAGGTTAAACCGTTCCTTTGCAGTAACCGTTTTCATGTTTAGGTTTCACTCTGTTTTCTCCTATATGGATACATGTAGTTGGAACTCTAAATCAAACACGGTTTGTGCTAGCTCTTTGAAACTTGGCACAATAATGTAGTTCCAAGTTCTATCGCTATGATTGGTGTCCTATTGAAGTAGCCCGAAGTAGAGACTGACGAGAATCACTTCATTGAAAGGGGTTGCCAAGCTTCCAAAAAACTACGAGTTTCCTGAAATCTCAGCAAACATTTTTTCACCCAATCTTGATGATACTGGCAGGTAATGATCAGGGCACCAATCCAACTTGACTCACCAAATTTCGTTCTTCTAGGTTAAACCGTTCCTTTGCAGTAATCGTTTTCATGTTTAGGTTTCACTCTGTTTTCTCCTATATGGATACATGTAGTTTGAACTCTAAATCAAACACGGTTTGTGCTAGCTCTTTGAAACTTGGCACAATAATGTAGTTCCAAGTTCTATCGCTATGGTTGGTGTCCTATTGAAGTAGCCCCAAGCAGCGACTGACGAGAGTCACTTTCATTGAAAGGGGTTGCCAAGCTTCCAAAAAACTATGAGTTTCCGGAAATCTCAGCAAACATTTTTTCACCCAATCTTGATCATACTGGCAGGTAATGATCAGTACACCAATCCCACTTGGCTCACCAAATTTCGTTCTTCTAGGTTAAACCGTTCCTTTGCAGTAACCGTTTTCATGTTTAGGTTTCACGCTGTTTTCTCATATATGGATACATGTAGTTGGAACTCTAAATCAAACACGGTTTGTTCTAGCTCTTTGAAACTTGGCACAATAATGTAGTTCCAAGTTCTGTCGCTATGGTTGATGTCCTATTGAAGTAGCCCCAAGCAAAGACTGAGGAGAATCACTTTCATTGAATGGTGTTGCGCTTCCAAAAAACTACAAGTTTCCTGAAATCTCAGCAAACATTTTTTCACCCAATCTTGATGATACTGGCAGGTAATGATCAGTACACCAATCCCACTTGGCTCACCAAATTTTGTTCTTCTAGGTTAAACCGTTCCTTTGCAGTAACCGTTTTCATGTTTAGGTTTCACTCTGTTTTCTCCTATATGGATACATGTAGTTGGAACTCTAAATCAAACACGGTTTGTGCTAGCTCTTTGAAACTTGGCACAATTATGTAGTTCCAATTTCTATCGCTATGGTTTGTGTCGTATTGAAGTAGCCCCAAGCAGCGACTGACGAGAATCACTTTCATTGAAAGGGGTTGCCAAGCTTCCAAAAAACTTCGAGTTTCCTGAAACCTCATCAAACATTTTTTTCACCTAATTTGATGATACTCGCAGGTAATGATCAGTACACCAATCCCACTTGTCTCACCAAATTTCGTTCATCTAGGTTAAACCGTTCCTTTGCAGTAACCTTTTTCATGTTTAGGTTTCACTCTTTTTTCTCCTATATGTATACACGTAGTTGGAACTCTAAATCAAACACGGTTTGTGCTAGCTCTTTGAAACATGGCACAATAATGTAGTTCCAAGTTCTATCACTATGGTTGGTGTCCTATTGAAGTAGCCCCAAGCAGCGACTGACGAGAATCACTTTCATTGAAAGGGGTTGCCAAGCTTCCAAAAACTATGAGTTTCCGGAAATCTCAGCAAACATTTTTTCACCCAATCTTGATGATACTGGCAGGTAATGATCAGTACACCAATCCCACTTGGCTCACCAAGTTTCGTTCTTCTAGGTTAAACCGTTCCTTTGCAGTAACCGTTTTCATGTTTAGGTTTCACTCTGTTTTCTCCTATATGGATACATGTAGTTGGAACTCTAAATCAAACACGGTTTGTGCTAGCTCTTTGAAACTTGGCACAATAATGTAGTTCCAAGTTCTATCGCTATGATTGGTGTCCTATTGAAGTAGCCCGAAGCAGAGACTGACGAGAATCACTTTCATTGAAAGGGGTTGCCAAGCTTTCCAAAAAACTACGAGTTTCCTGAAATCTCAGCAAACATTTTTTCACCCAATCTTGATGATACTGGCAGGTAATGATCAGGGCACCAATCCAACTTGACTCACCAAATTTCGTTCTTCTAGGTTAAACCGTTCCTTTGCAGTAATCGTTTCATGTTTAGGTTTCACTCTGTTTTCTCCTATATGGATACATGTAGTTGGAACTCTAAATCAAACACGGTTTGTGCTAGCTCTTTGAAACTTGGCACAATAATGTAGTTCCAAGTTCTATCGCTATGGTTTTTGTCCTATTGAAGTAGCCCCAAGCAGAGACTGACGAGAATCACTTTCATTGAAAGGGGTTGCCAAGCTTCCAAAAAACTACGAGTTTCCTGAAACCTCAGCAAACATTTTTTGACCCAATTTGATGATACTGGCAGGTAATGATCAGTACACCAATCCCACTTGGCTCACCAAATTTCGTTCTTCTAGGTTAAACCGTTCCTTTGCAGTAACCGTTTTCATGTTTAGGTTTCACTCTGTTATCTCCTATATGGATACATGTAGTTGGAACTCTAAATCAAACACGGTTTGTGCTAGCTCTTTGAAATTTTGCACAATAATGTAGTTCCAAGTTCTATCGCTATGGTTTGTGTCCTATTGAAGTAACCTCCAGCAGAGACTGACGAGAATCACTTCATTGAAAGGGGTTGCCAAGCTTCCAAAAAACTACGAGTTTCCTGAAATCTCAGCAAGCATTTTTTCACCCAATCTTGATGATACTGGCAGGTAATGATCAGGACACCAATCCCACTTGGCTCACCAAAATTTCGTTCTTCTAGGTTAAACCGTTCCTTTGCAGTAACCGTTTTCATGTTTAGGTTTCACTCTTTTTTCTCCTATATGGATACACGTATTTGGAACTCTAAATCAAACACGGTTTGTGATAGCTCTTTGAAACTTGGCACAATAATGTAGTTCCAAGTTCTATCGCTATGGTTGGTGTCCTATTGAAGTAGCCCCAAGCAGAGACTGAAGAGAATCACTTACATTGAAAGGGGTTGCCAAGCTTCCAAAAAACTACGAGTTTCCTGAAATCTCAGCAAACATTTTTTCACCCAATCTTGAATATACTGGCAGGTAATGATCAGTACACCAATCCCACTTGGCTCACCAAATTTCGTTCTTCTAGGTTAAACCGTTCCTTTGCAGTAACCGTTTTCATGGTTTAGGTTTCACTCTGTTTTCTCCTATATGGATACATGTAGTTGGAACTCTAAATCAAACACGGTTTGTGCTAGCTCTTTGAAACTTGGCACAATAATGTAGTTCCAAGTTCTGTCGCTATGGTTGATGTCCTATTGAAGTCGCCCCAAGCAGAGACTGACGAGAATCACTTTCATTGAAAGGGGTTACCAAGCTTCCAAAAAACTACGAGTTTCCTGAAATCTCAGCAAACATTTTTTCACCCAATCTTGATGATACTGACAGGTAATGATCAGTACACCAATCCACTTGGCTCACCCAAATTTCGTTCTTCTAGGTTAAACCGTTCCTTTGCAGTAACCATTTTCATGTTTAGGTTTCACTCTTTTTTCTCCTATATGGATACACGTAGTTGGAACTCTAAATCAAACACGGTTTGTGCTAGCTCTTTGAAACTTGGCACAATAATGTAGTTCCAAGTTCTATCGCATTGGTTGGTGTCCTATTGAAGTAGCCCCAAGCAGAGACTGACGAGAATCACTTTCATTGAAAGGGGTTGCCAAGCTTCCAAAAACTACGAGTTTCCGGAAATCTCAGCAAACATTTTTTCACCCAATCTTGATGATACTGGCAGGTAATGATCAGTACACCAATCCCACTTGGCTCACCATGTTTCGTTCTTCTAGGTTAAACCGTTCCTTTGCAGTAACCATTTTCATGTTTAGGTTTCACTCTGTTTTCTCCTATATGGATACATGTAGTTGGAACTCTAAATCAAACACGGTTTGTGCTAGCTCTTTGAAACTTGGCACAATAATGTAGTTCCAAGTTCTATCACTATGGTTTGTGTCCTATTGAAGTAGCCCCAAGCAGCGACTGACGAGAATCACTTTCATTGAAAGGGGGTTGCCAAGCTTCCAAAAAACTACGAGTTTCCTGAAACCTCAGCAAACATTTTTTCACCCAATTTGATGATACTGGCAGGTAATGATCAGTACACCAATCCCACTTGGCTCACCAAATTTCGTTCTTCTAGGTTAAACCGTTCCTTTGCAGTAACCGTTTTCATGTTTAGGTTTCACTCTGTTTTCTCCTATATGGATACATGTAGTTGGAACTCTCAATCAAACATGGTTTGTGCTAGCTCTTTGAAACTTGGCACAATAATGTAGATCCAAGTTCTATCGCTATGCTTGGTGTCCTATTGAAGTAGCCCCAAGCAGAGACTGACGAGAGTCACTTTCATTGAAAGGGGTTGTCAAGCTTCCAAAAAACTACGAGTTTCCTGAAATCTCAGCAAACATTTTTTCACCCAATCTTGATGATACTGGCAGGTAATGATCAGTACACCAATCCCACTTGTCTCACCAAATTTCGTTCTTCTAGGTTAAACCGTTCCTTTGCAGTAACTGTTTTCATGTTTAGGTTTCACTCTGTTATCTCCTAATGGATACATGTGGTTGGAACTCTAAATCAAACACTGTTTGTGCTAGCTCTTTGAAACTTGGCACAATAATGTAGTTCCAAGTTCTATCGCTATGATTGGTGTCCTATTGAAGTAGCCCCAAGCAGAGACTGACGAGAATCACTTTCATTGAAAGGGGTTGCCAAGCTTCCAAAAAACTTCGAGTTTCCTGAAATCTCAGCAAACATTTTTCACCCAATCTTGATGATACTGGCAGGTAATGATCAGTACACCAATCCCACTTGGCTCACCAAATTTCGTTCTTCTAGGTTAAACCGTTCCTTTGCAGTAACCTTTTTCATGTTTAGGTTTCACTCTTTTTTCTCCTATATGGATACACGTAGTTGGAACTCTAAATCAACACGGTTTGTGCTAGCTCTTTGAAACTTGGCACAATACTGTAGTTCCAAGTTCTATCGCTATGGTTGGTGTCCTATTGAAGTAGCCCCAAGCAGCGACTGACGAGAATCACTTTCATTGAAAGGGGTTGCCAAGCTTCCATAAACTACGAGTTTCCGGAAATCTCAGCAAACATTTTTTCACCCAATATTCATGATACTGGCAGGTACTGATCAGTACACCAATCCCACTTTGGCTCACCAAGTTTCGTTCTTCTAGGTTAAACCGTTCCTTTGCAGTAACCGTTTTCATGTTTAGGTTTCACACTGTTTTCTCCAATCTGGATACATGTAGTTGGAACTCTAAATCAAACACGGTTTGTGATAGCTCTTTGAAACTTGGCACAATAATGTAGTTCCAAGTTCTATCGCTATGGTTGGTGTCCTATTGACGTAGCCCCAAGCAGCGACTGACGAGAATCACTTTCATTGAAAGGGGTTGCCAAGCTTCCAAAAACTACGAGTTTCCGAAATCTCAGCAAACATTTTTTCACCCAATCTTGATCATACTGGCAGGTAATGATCAGTACACCAATCCCTCTTGTCTCACCAAATTTCGTTCTTCTAGGTTAAACCGTTCCTTTGCAGTAACCGTTTTCAAGTTTAGGTTTCACTCTTTTTTCTCCTATATGGATACATGTCGTTGGAACTCTAAATCAAACACGGTTTGTGCTAGCTCTTTGAAACTTGGCACAATAATGTAGTTCCAAGTTCTATCGCTATGGTTTGTGTCCTATTGAAGTAGCCCCAAGCAGAGACTGACGAGAATCACTTTCATTGAAAGGGGTTGCCAAGCTTCCAAAAAACTACGAGTTTCCTGAAATCTCAGCAAACATTTTTCACCCAATCTTGAACATACTGGCAGGTAATGATCAGTACACCAATCCCACTTGGCTCACCAAATTTCGTTCTTCTAGGTTAAACCGTTCCTTTGCAGTAACCGTTTTCATGTTTAGGTTTCACTCTGTTATCTCCTAATGGATACATGTGGTTGGAACTCTAAATCAAACACTGTTTGTGCTAGCTCTTTGAAACTTGGCACAATAATGTAGTTCGAAGTTCTATCGCTATGGTTGGTGTCCTATTGAAGTCGCCCCAAGCAGAGACTGACGAGAATCACTTTCATTGAAAGGGGTTGCCAAGCTTCCAAAAAACTACGAGTTTCCTGAAATCTCAGCAAACATTTTTTCACCCAATCTTGATGATACTGGCAGGTAATGATCAGTACACCAATCCCACTTGGCTCACCAAATTTCGTTCTTCTAGGTTAAACCGTTCCTTTGCAGTAACCATTTTCATGTTTAGGTTTCACTCTTTTTTCTCCTATATGGATACACGTAGTTGGAACTCTAAATCAAACACGGTTTGTGCTAGCTCTTTGAAACTTGGCACAATAATGTAGTTCCAAGTTCTATCGCATTGGTTGGTGTCCTATTGAAGTAGCCCCAAGCAGCGACTGACGAGAATCACTTTCATTGAAAGGGGTTGCCAAGCTTCCAAAAACTACGACATTCCGAAATCTCAGCAAACATTTTTTCACCCAATCTTGATGATACTGGCAGGGAATGATCAGTACACCAATCCCACTTGGCTCACCATGTTTCGTTCTTCTATTTTAAACCGTTCCTTTGCAGTAACCGTTTTCATGTTTTAGGTTTCACTCTGTTTTCTCCTATATGGATACATGTAGTTGGAACTCTAAATCAAACACGGTTTGTGCTAGCTCTTTGAAACTTGGCACAATAATGTAGTTCCAAGTTCTGTCACTATGGTTTGTGTCCTATTGAAGTAGCCCCAAGCAGCGACTGACGAGAATCACTTTCATTGAAAGGGGTTGCCAAGCTTCCAAAAAACTACGAGTTTCCTGAAACCTCAGCAAACATTTTTTCACCCAATTTGATGATACTGGCAGGTAATGATCAGTACACCAATCCCACTTGGCTCACCAAATTTCGTTCTTCTAGGTTAAACCGTTCCTTTGCAGTAACCGTTTTCATGTTTAGGTTTCACTCTGTTTTCTCCTATATGGATACATGTAGTTGGAACTCTCAATCAAACACGGTTTGTGCTAGCTCTTTGAAACTTGGCACAATAATGTAGTTCCAAGTTCTATCGCTATGCTTGGTGTCCTATTGAAGTAGCCCCAAGCAGAGACTGACGAGAGTCACTTTCATTGAAAGGGGTTGCCAAGCTTCCAAAAAACTACGAGTTTCCTGAAACCTCAGCAAACATTTTTTCACCCAATTTGATGATACTGGCAGGTAATGATCAGTACACCAATCCCACTTGGCTCACCAAATTTCGTTCTTCTAGGTTAAACCGTTCCTTTGCAGTAACCGTTTTCATGTTTAGGTTTCACTCTGTTTTCTCCTATATGGATACAAGTAGTTGGAACTCTAAATCAAATACGGTTTGTGCTAGCTCTTTGAAACTTGGCACAATACTGTAGTTCCAAGTTCTATCGCTATGGTTGGTGTCCTATTGAAGTAGCCCCAAGCAGCGACTGACGAGAATCACTTTCATTGAAAGGTGTTGCCAAGCTTCCAAAAACTACGAGTTTCCGGAAATCTCAGCAAACATTTTTTCACCCAATCTTCATGATACTGGCAGGTACTGATCAGTACACCAATCCCACTTGGCTCACCAAGTTTCGTTCTTCTAGGTTAAACCGTTCCTTTGCAGTAACCGTTTTCATGTTTAGGTTTCACTCTGTTTTCTCCTATATGGATACATGTAGTTGGAACTCTAAATCAAACACGGTTTGTGCTAGCTCTTTGAAACTTGGCACAATAATGAAGTTCCAAGTTCTATCGCTATGGTTTTTGTCCTATTGAAGTAGCCCCAAGCAGAGACTGACGAGAATCACTTTCATTGAAAGGGGTTGCCAAGCTTCCAAAAAACTACGAGTTTCCTGAAATCTCAGCAAACATTTTTTCACCCAATCTTGATGATACTGGCAGGGAATGATCAGTACACCAATCCCACTTGGCTCACCAAGTTTCGTTCTTCTAGGTTAAACCGTTCCTTTGCAGTAACCGTTTTCATGTTTAGGTTTCACTCTGTTTTCTCCTATATGGATACATGTCGTTGGAACTGTAAATCAAACACGGTTTGTGCTAGCTCTTTGAAACTTGGCACAATAATGTAGTTCCAAGTTCTATCGCTATGGTTTGTGTCCTATTGAAGTAGCCCCAAGCAGAGACTGACGAGAATCACTTTCATTGAAAGGGGTTGCCAAGCTTCCAAAAAACTACGAGTTTCCTGAAATCTCAGCAAACATTTTTTCACCCAATCTTGAACATACTGGCAGGTAATGATCAGTACACCAATCCCACTTGGCTCACCAAATTTCGTTCTTCTAGGTTAAACCGTTCCTTTGCAGTAACCATTTTCATGTTTAGGTTTCACTCTTTTTTCTCCTATATGGATACACGTAGTTGGAACTCTAAATCAACACGGTTTGTGCTAGCTCTTTGAAACTTGGCACAATAATGTAGTTCCAAGTTCTATCGCATTGGTTGGTGTCCTATTGAAGTAGCCCCAAGCAGCGACTGACGAGAATCACTTTCATTGAAAGGGGTTGCCAAGCTTCCAAAAACTACGAGTTTCCGGAAATCTCAGCAAACGTTTTTTCACCCAATCTTGATGATACTGGCAGGGAATGATCAGTACACCAATCCCACTTGGCTCACCATGTTTCGTTCTTCTAGGTTAAACCGTTCCTTTGCAGTAACCGTTTTCATGTTTAGGTTTCACTCTGTTTTCTCCTATATGGATACATGTAGTTGGAACTCTAAATCAAACACGGTTTGTGCTAGCTCTTTGAAACTTGGCACAATACTGTAGTTCCAAGTTCTATCGCTATGCTTGGTGTCCTATTGAAGTAGCCCCAAGCAGAGACTGACGAGAATCACTTTCATTGAAAGGGGTTGCCAAGCTTCCAAAAATCTACGAGTTTCCTGAAACCTCAGCAAACATTTTTTGACCCAATTTGATGATACTGGCAGGTAATGATCAGTACACCAATCCCACTTGGCTCACCAAATTTCGTTCTTCTAGGTTAAACCGTTCCTTTGCAGTAACCGTTTTCATGTTTAGGTTTCACTCTGTTATCTCCTATATGGATACATGTAGTTGGAACTCTAAATCAAACACGGTTTGTGCTAGCTCTTTGAAATTTTGCACAATAATGTAGTTCCAAGTTCTATCGCTATGGTTTGTGTCCTATTGAAGTAACCTCCAGCAGAGACTGACGAGAATCACTTTCATTGAAAGGGGTTGCCAAGCTTCCAAAAAACTACGAGTTTCCTGAAAACTCAGCAAGCATTTTTTCACCCAATCTTGAGGATACTGGCAGGTAATGATCAGGACACCAATCCTACTTGGCTCACCAAATTTCGTTCTTCTAGGTTAAACCGTTCCTTTGCAGTAACCGTTTTCATGTTTAGGTTTCACTCTTTTTTCTCCTATATGGATACACGTATTTGGAACTCTAAATCAAACACGGTTTGTGATAGCTCTTTGATACTTGGCACAATAATGTAGTTCCAAGTTCTTTCGCTATGGTTGATGTCCTATTGAAGTCGCCCCAAGCAGAGACTGACGAGAATCACTTTCATTTAAAGGTGTTGCCAAGCTTCCAAAAAACTACGAGTTTCCTGAAATCTCAGCAAACATTTTTTCACCCAATCTTGATGATACTGGCAGGTAATGATCAGTACACCAATCCCACTTGGCTCACCAAATTTCGTTCTTCTAGGTTAAACCGTTCCTTTGCAATAACCATTTTCATGTTTAGGTTTCACTCTTTTTTCTCCTATATGGATACACGTAGTTGGAACTCTTAATCAAACACGGTTTGTGCTAGCTCTTTGAAACTTGGCACAATAATGTAGTTCCAATTTCTATCGCTATGGTTGGTGTCCTATTGAAGTAGCCCCAAGCAGCGACTGAAGAGAATCACTTTCATTGAAAGGGGTTGCCAAGCTTCCAAAAACTACGAGTTTCCGGAAATCTCAGCAAACATTTTTTCACCCAATCTTGATGATACTCGCAGGGAATGATCAGTACACCAATCCCACTTGGCTCACCAAGTTTCGTTCTTCTAGGTTAAACCGTTCCTTTGCAGTAACCGTTTTCATGTTTAGGTTTCACTCTGTTTTCTCCTATATGGATACATGTAGTTGGAACTCTAAATCAAACACGGTTTGTGCTAGCTCTTTGAAACTTGGCACAATAATGTAGTTCCAAGTTCTTTCGCTATGATTGGTGTCCTATTGAAGTAGCCCCAAGCAGAGACTGACGAGAATCACTTTCATTGAAAGGGGTTGCAAAGCTTCCAAAAAACTTCAAGTTTCCTGAAATCTCAGCAAACATTTTTTCACCCAATCTTGATGATACTGGCAGGTAATGATCAGTACACCAATCCCACTTGGCTCACCAAATTTCGTTCTTCTAGGTTAAACCGTTCCTTTGCAGTAACCTTTTTCATGTTTAGGTTTCACTCTTTTTTCTCCTATATGGATACACGTAGTTGGAACTCTAAATCAAACACGGTTTGTGCTAGCTCTTTGAAACTTGGCACAATAATGTAGTTCCAAGTTCTATCGCTATGGTTTGTGTCCGATTGAAGTAGCCCCAAGCAGAGACTGACGAGAATCACTTTCATTGAAAGGGGTTGCCAAGCTTCCAAAAAACTACGAGTTTCCTGAAACCTCAGCAAACATTTTTTCACAAAATTTGATGATACTCTCAGATAATGATCAGTACACCAATCCCACTTGGCTCACCAAATTTCGTTCTTCTAGGTTAAACCGTTCCTTTGCAGTAACCGTTTTCATGTTTAGGTTTCACTCTGTTATCTCCTAATGGATACATGTGGTTGGAACTCTAAATCAAACACTGTTTGTGCTAGCTGTTTGAAACTTGGCACAATAATGTAGTTCCAAGTTCTATCGCTATGGTTGGTGTCCTATTGAAGTCGCCCCAAGCAGAGACTGACGAGAATCACTTTCATTGAAAGGGGTTGCCAAGCTTCCAAAAAACTACGAGTTTCCTGAAATCTCAGCAAACATTTTTTCACCCAATCTTGATGATACTGGCAGGTAATGATCAGTACACCAATCCCACTTGGCTCACCAAATTTCGTTCTTCTAGGTTAAACCGTTCCTTTGCAGTAACCATTTTCATGTTTAGGTTTCACTCTTTTTTCTCCTATATGGATACACGTAGTTGGAACTCTAAATCAACACGGTTTGTGCTAGCTCTTTGAAACTTGGCACAATAATGTAGTTCCAAGTTCTATCGCATTGGTTGGTGTCCTATTGAAGTAGCCCCAAGCAGCGACTGACGAGAATCACTTTCATTGAAAGGGGTTGCCAAGCTTCCAAAAACTACGAGTTTCCGGAAATCTCAGCAAACATTTTTTCACCCAATCTTGATGATACTGGCAGGGAATGATCAGTACACCAATCCCACTTGGCTCACCATGTTTCGTTCTTCTAGGTTAAACCGTTCCTTTGCAGTAACCGTTTTCATGTTTAGGTTTCACTCTGTTTTCTCCTATATGGATACATGTAGTTGGAACTCTAAATCAAACACGGTTTGTGCTAGCTCTTTGAAACTTGGCACAATACTGTAGTTCCAAGTTCTATCGCTATGCTTGGTGTCCTATTGAAGTAGCCCCAAGCAGAGACTGACGAGAATCACTTTCATTGAAAGGGGTTGCCAAGCTTCCAAAAATCTACGAGTTTCCTGAAACCTCAGCAAACATTTTTTGACCCAATTTGATGATAGTGGCAGGTAATGATCAGTACACCAATCCCACTTGGCTCACCAAATTTCGTTCTTCTAGGTTAAACCGTTCCTTTGCAGTAACCGTTTTCATGTTTAGGTTTCACTCTGTTATCTCCTATATGGATACATGTAGTTGGAACTCTAAATCAAACACGGTTTGTGCTAGCTCTTTGAAATTTTGCACAATAATGTAGTTCCAAGTTCTATCGCTATGGTTTGTGTCCTATTGAAGTAACCTCCAGCAGAGACTGACGAGAATCACTTTCATTGAAAGGGGTTGCCAAGCTTCCAAAAAACTACGAGTTTCCTGAAAACTCAGCAAGCATTTTTTCACCCAATCTTGAGGATACTGGCAGGTAATGATCAGGACACCAATCCTACTTGGCTCACCAAATTTCGTTCTTCTAGGTTAAACCGTTCCTTTGCAGTAACCGTTTTCATGTTTAGGTTTCACTCTTTTTTCTCCTATATGGATACACGTATTTGGAACTCTAAATCAAACACGGTTTGTGATAGCTCTTTGAAACTTGGCACAATAATGTAGTTCGAAGTTCTATCGCTATGGTTGGTGTCCTATTGAAGTAGCCCCAAGCAGACACTGACGAGAATCACATTGAAAGGGGTTGCCAAGCTTCCAAAAAACTACGAGTTTCCTGAAATCTCAGCAAACATTTTTTCACCCAATCTTGAACATACAGGCAGGTAATGATCAGTACACCAATCCCACTTGGCTCACCAAATTTCGTTCTTCTAGGTTAAACCGTTCCTTTGCAGTAACCGTTTTCATGTTTAGGTTTCACTCTGTTTTCTCCTATATGGATACATGTAGTTGGAACTCTAAATCAAACACGGTTTGTGCTAGCTCTTTGAAACTTGGCACAATAATGTAGTTCCAAGTTCTTTCGCTATGGTTGATGTCATATTGAAGTCGCCCCAAGCAGAGACTGACGAGAATCACTTTCATTTAAAGGTGTTGCCAAGCTTCCAAAAAACTACGAGTTTCCTGAAATCTCAGCAAACATTTTTTCACCCAATCTTGATGATACTGGCAGGTAATGATCAGTACACCAATCCCACTTGGCTCACCAAATTTCGTTCTTCTAGGTTAAACCGTTCCTTTGCAATAACCATTTTCATGTTTAGGTTTCACTCTGTTTTCTCCTATATGGATACATGTAGTTGGAACTCTAAATCAAACACGGTTTGTGCTAGCTCTTTGAAACTTGGCACAATTATGTAGTTCCAAGTTCTTTCGCTATGATTGGTGTCCTATTGAAGTAGCCCCAAGCAGAGACTGACGAGAATCACTTTCATTGAAAGGGGTTGCAAAGCTTCCAAAAAACTTCAAGTTTCCTGAAATCTCAGCAAACATTTTTTCACCCAATCTTGATGATACTGGCAGGTAATGATCAGTACACCAATCCCACTTGGCTCACCAAGTTTCGTTCTTCTAGGTTAAACCGTTCCTTTGCAGTAACCGTTTTCATGTTTAGGTTTCACTCTGTTTTCTCCTATATGGATACATGTAGTTGGAACTCTAAATCAAACACGGTTTGTGCTAGCTCTTTGAAACTTGGCACAATAATGTAGTTCCAAGTTCTTTCGCTATGATTGGTGTCCTATTGAAGTAGCCCCAAGCAGAGACTGACGAGAATCACTTTCATTGAAAGGGGTTGCAAAGCTTCCAAAAAACTTCAAGTTTCCTGAAATCTCAGCAAACATTTTTTCACCCAATCTTGATGATACTGGCAGGTAATGATCAGTACACCAATCCCACTTGGCTCACCAAATTTCGTTCTTCTAGGTTAAACCGTTCCTTTGCAGTAACCTTTTTCATGTTTAGGTTTCACTCTTTTTTCTCCTATATGGATACACGTAGTTGGAACTCTAAATCAAACACGGTTTGTGCTAGCTCTTTGAAACTTGGCACAATAATGTAGTTCCAAGTTCTATCGCTATGGTTTGTGTCCGATTGAAGTAGCCCCAAGCAGAGACTGACGAGAATCACTTTCATTGAAAGGGGTTGCCAAGCTTCCAAAAAACTACGAGTTTCCTGAAACCTCAGCAAACATTTTTTCACAAAATTTGATGATACTCTCAGATAATGATCAGTACACCAATCCCACTTGGCTCACCAAATTTCGTTCTTCTAGGTTAAACCGTTCCTTTGCAGTAACCGTTTTCATGTTTAGGTTTCACTCTGTTATCTCCTAATGGATACATGTGGTTGGAACTCTAAATCAAACACTGTTTGTGCTAGCTGTTTGAAACTTGGCACAATAATGTAGTTCCAAGTTCTATCGCTATGGTTGGTGTCCTATTGAAGTCGCCCCAAGCAGAGACTGACGAGAATCACTTTCATTGAAAGGGGTTGCCAAGCTTCCAAAAAACTACGAGTTTCCTGAAATCTCAGCAAACATTTTTTCACCCAATCTGATGATACTGGCAGGTAATGATCAGTACACCAATCCCACTTGGCTCACCAAATTTCGTTCTTCTAGGTTAAACCGTTCCTTTGCAGTAACCATTTTCATGTTTAGATTTCACTCTTTTTTCTCCTATATGGATACACGTAGTTGGAACTCTAAATCAAACACGGTTTGTGCTAGCTCTTTGAAACTTGGCAAAATAATGTAGTTCCAAGTTCTATCGCATTGGTTGGTGTCCTATTGAAGTAGCCCCAAGCAGCGACTGACGAGAATCACTTTCATTGAAAGGGGTTGCCAAGCTTCCAAAAACTACGAGTTTCCGGAAATCTCAGCAAATATTTTTCACCCAATCTTGATGATACTGGCAGGGAATGATCAGTACACCAATCCCACTTGGCTCACCAAGTTTCGTTCTTCTATTTTAAACCGTTCCTTTGCAGTAACCGTTTTCATGTTTAGGTTTCACTCCGTTTTCTCCTATATGGATACATGTAGTTTGAACTCTAAATCAAACATGGTTTGTGCTAGCTCTTTGAAACTTGGCACAATAATGTAGTTCCAAGTTCTATCGCTATGATTGGTGTCCTATTGACGTAGCCCCAAGCAGCGACTGACGAGAATCACTTTCATTGAAAGGGGTTGCCAAGCTTCCAAAAACTACGAGTTTCCGAAATCTCCGCAAACATTTTTTCACCCAATCTTGATCATACTGGCAGGTAATGATCAGTACACCAATCCCTCTTGTCTCACCAAATTTCGTTCTTCTAGGTTAAACCGTTCCTTTGCAGTAACCGTTTTCAAGTTTAGGTTTCACTCTGTTATCTCCTAATGGATACATGTGGTTGGAACTCTAAATCAAACACTGTTTGTGCTAGCTCTTTGAAACTTGGCACAATAATGTAGTTCGAAGTGCTATCGCTATGGTTGGTGTCCTATTGAAGTCGCCCCAAGCAGAGACTGACGAGAATCACTTTCATTGAAAGGGGTTGCCAAGCTTCCAAGAAACTACGAGTTTCCTGAAATCTCAGCAAAACTTTTTTCACCCAATCTTGATGATACTGGCAGGTAATGATCAGTACACCAATCCCACTTGGCTCACCAAATTTCGTTCTTCTAGGTTAAACCGTTCCTTTGCAGTAACCGTTTTCATGTTTAGGTTTCACTCTGTTTTCTCCTATATGGATACATGTAGTTGGAACTCTAAATCAAACACGGTTTGTGCTAGCTCTTTGAAACTTGGCACAATAATGTAGTTCCAAGTTCTATCGCTATGGTTTTTGTCCTATTGAAGTAGCCCCAAGCAGAGACTGACGAGAATTACTTTCATTGAAAGGGGTTGCCAAGCTTCCAAAAAACTACGAGTTTCCTGAAATCTCAGCAAACATTTTTTCACCCAATCTTGATGATACTGGCAGGTAATGATCAGTACACCAATGCCACTTGGCTCACCAAATTTCGTTCTTCTAGGTTAAACCGTTCCTTTGCAGTAACCATTTTCATGTTTAGGTTTCACTCTTTTTTCTCCTATATGGATACACGTAGTTGGAACTCTAAATCAAACACGGTTTGTGCTAGCTCTTTGAAACTTGGCACAATAATGTAGTTCCAAGTTCTATCGCATTGGTTGGTGTCCTATTGAAGTAGCCGCAAGCAACGACTGACGAGAATCACTTTCATTGAAAGGGGTTGCCAAGCTTCCAAAAACTACGAGTTTCCGGAAATCTCAGCAAACATTTTTTCACCCAATCTTGATGATACTCGCAGGGAATGATCAGTACACCAATCCCACTTGGCTCACCAAGTTTCGTTCTTCTAGGTTAAACCGTTCCTTTGCAGTAACCGTTTTCATGTTTAGGTTTCACTCTGTTTTCTCCTATATGGATACATGTAGTTGGAACTCTAAATCAAACACGGTTTGTGCTAGCTCTTTGAAACTTGGCACAATAATGTAGTTCCAAGTTCTTTCGCTATGATTGGTGTCCTATTGAAGTAGCCCCAAGCAGAGACTGACGAGAATCACTTTCATTGAAAGGGGTTGCAAAGCTTCCAAAAAACTTCAAGTTTCCTGAAATCTCAGCAAACATTTTTTCACCCAATCTTGATGATACTGGCAGGTAATGATCAGTACACCAATCCCACTTGGCTCACCAAATTTCGTTCTTCTAGGTTAAACCGTTCCTTTGCAGTAACCTTTTTCATGTTTAGGTTTCACTCTTTTTTCTCCTATATGGATACACGTAGTTGGAACTCTAAATCAAACACGGTTTGTGCTAGCTCTTTGAAACTTGGCACAATAATGTAGTTCCAAGTTCTATCGCTATGGTTTGTGTCCGATTGAAGTAGCCCCAAGCAGAGACTGACGAGAATCACTTTCATTGAAAGGGGTTGCCAAGCTTCCAAAAACTACGAGTTTCCTGAAACCTCAGCAAACATTTTTTCACAAAATTTGATGATACTCTCAGATAATGATCAGTACACCAATCCCACTTGGCTCACCAAATTTCGTTCTTCTAGGTTAAACCGTTCCTTTGCAGTAACCGTTTTCATGTTTAGGTTTCACTCTGTTATCTCCTAATGGATACATGTGGTTGGAACTCTAAATCAAACACTGTTTGTGCTAGCTGTTTGAAACTTGGCACAATAATGTAGTTCCAAGTTCTATCGCTATGGTTGGTGTCCTATTGAAGTCGCCCCAAGCAGAGACTGACGAGAATCACTTTCATTGAAAGGGGTTGCCAAGCTTCCAAAAAACTACGAGTTTCCTGAAATCTCAGCAAACATTTTTTCACCCAATCTTGATGATACTGGCAGGTAATGATCAGTACACCAATCCCACTTGGCTCACCAAATTTCGTTCTTCTAGGTTAAACCGTTCCTTTGCAGTAACCATTTTCATGTTTAGGTTTCACTCTTTTTTCTCCTATATGGATACACGTAGTTGGAACTCTAAATCAACACGGTTTGTGCTAGCTCTTTGAAACTTGGCACAATAATGTAGTTCCAAGTTCTATCGCATTGGTTGGTGTCCTATTGAAGTAGCCCCAAGCAGCGACTGACGAGAATCACTTTCATTGAAAGGGGTTGCCAAGCTTCCAAAAACTACGAGTTTCCGGAAATCTCAGCAAACATTTTTTCACCCAATCTTGATGATACTGGCAGGGAATGATCAGTACACCAATCCCACTTGGCTCACCATGTTTCGTTCTTCTAGGTTAAACCGTTCCTTTGCAGTAACCGTTTTCATGTTTAGGTTTCACTCTGTTTTCTCCTATATGGATACATGTAGTTGGAACTCTAAATCAAACACGGTTTGTGCTAGCTCTTTGAAACTTGGCACAATACTGTAGTTCCAAGTTCTATCGCTATGCTTGGTGTCCTATTGAAGTAGCCCCAAGCAGAGACTGACGAGAATCACTTTCATTGAAAGGGGTTGCCAAGCTTCCAAAAATCTACGAGTTTCCTGAAACCTCAGCAAACATTTTTTGACCCAATTTGATGATAGTGGCAGGTAATGATCAGTACACCAATCCCACTTGGCTCACCAAATTTCGTTCTTCTAGGTTAAACCGTTCCTTTGCAGTAACCGTTTTCATGTTTAGGTTTCACTCTGTTATCTCCTATATGGATACATGTAGTTGGAACTCTAAATCAAACACGGTTTGTGCTAGCTCTTTGAAATTTTGCACAATAATGTAGTTCCAAGTTCTATCGCTATGGTTTGTGTCCTATTGAAGTAACCTCCAGCAGAGACTGACGAGAATCACTTTCATTGAAAGGGGTTGCCAAGCTTCCAAAAAACTACGAGTTTCCTGAAAACTCAGCAAGCATTTTTTCACCCAATCTTGAGGATACTGGCAGGTAATGATCAGGACACCAATCCTACTTGGCTCACCAAATTTCGTTCTTCTAGGTTAAACCGTTCCTTTGCAGTAACCGTTTTCATGTTTAGGTTTCACTCTTTTTTCTCCTATATGGATACACGTATTTGGAACTCTAAATCAAACACGGTTTGTGATAGCTCTTTGAAACTTGGCACAATAATGTAGTTCGAAGTTCTATCGCTATGGTTGGTGTCCTATTGAAGTAGCCCCAAGCAGACACTGACGAGAATCACATTGAAAGGGGTTGCCAAGCTTCCAAAAAACTACGAGTTTCCTGAAATCTCAGCAAACATTTTTTCACCCAATCTTGAACATACAGGCAGGTAATGATCAGTACACCAATCCCACTTGGCTCACCAAATTTCGTTCTTCTAGGTTAAACCGTTCCTTTGCAGTAACCGTTTTCATGTTTAGGTTTCACTCTGTTTTCTCCTATATGGATACATGTAGTTGGAACTCTAAATCAAACACGGTTTGTGCTAGCTCTTTGAAACTTGGCACAATAATGTAGTTCCAAGTTCTTTCGCTATGGTTGATGTCCTATTGAAGTCGCCCCAAGCAGAGACTGACGAGAATCACTTTCATTTAAAGGTGTTGCCAAGCTTCCAAAAAACTACGAGTTTCCTGAAATCTCAGCAAACATTTTTTCACCCAATCTTGATGATACTGGCAGGTAATGATCAGTACACCAATCCCACTTGGCTCACCAAATTTCGTTCTTCTAGGTTAAACCGTTCCTTTGCAATAACCATTTTCATGTTTAGGTTTCACTCTGTTTTCTCCTATATGGATACATGTAGTTGGAACTCTAAATCAAACACGGTTTGTGCTAGCTCTTTGAAACTTGGCACAATTATGTAGTTCCAAGTTCTTTCGCTATGATTGGTGTCCTATTGAAGTAGCCCCAAGCAGAGACTGACGAGAATCACTTTCATTGAAAGGGGTTGCAAAGCTTCCAAAAAACTTCAAGTTTCCTGAAATCTCAGCAAACATTTTTTCACCCAATCTTGATGATACTGGCAGGTAATGATCAGTACACCAATCCCACTTGGCTCACCAAGTTTCGTTCTTCTAGGTTAAACCGTTCCTTTGCAGTAACCGTTTTCATGTTTAGGTTTCACTCTGTTTTCTCCTATATGGATACATGTAGTTGGAACTCTAAATCAAACACGGTTTGTGCTAGCTCTTTGAAACTTGGCACAATAATGTAGTTCCAAGTTCTTTCGCTATGATTGGTGTCCTATTGAAGTAGCCCCAAGCAGAGACTGACGAGAATCACTTTCATTG
>NW_027552616.1:0-68356 GCF_045843805.1 Urocitellus parryii | reverse complement strand
GGTGAAAAAATATTTGCTGAGATTTCAGGAAACTCGTAGTTTTTTGGAAGCTTGGCAACCCCTTTCAATGAATGTGATTCTCGTCAGTCTCTGCTTGGGGCTACTTCAATAGGACACAAACCATAGCGATAGAACTTGGAACTACATTATTGTGCCAAGTTTAAAAGAACTAGCACAAACCGTGTTTGATTTAGAGTTCCAACTACATGTATCCATATATGAGAAAACAGAGTGAAACCTAAACATGAAAACGGTTACTGCAAAGTAACGGTTTAAACTAGAAGAACGAAATTTGGTCAGCCAAGTGGGACTGGTGTACTGATCATTACTTGCAAGTATCATCAAGATTGGGTGAAAAAATGTTTGCTGAGATTTCAGGAAACTCGTAGTTTTTTGGAAGCTTGGCAACCCCTTCCAATGAATGTGATTCTCGTCAGTCTCTGCTTGGGGCTACTTCCATAGGACACAAACCATAGCGATAGAACTTGGAACTACATTATTGTGCCAAGTTTCAAAGAACTAGCACAAACCGTGTTTGATTTAGAGTTCCAACTACATGTATCCATATTGGAGACAACAGAGGGAAACCTAAACATGAAAACGGTTACTGCAAAGGAACGGTATAACCTAGAAGAACGAAATTTGGTGAGCCAAGTGGGACTGGTGTACTTATCATTACCTGCCAGCATCATCAAGATTGGGTGAAAAAAAGTTTGCTGAGATTTCAGGAAACTCGTAGTTTTTTGGAAGCTTGGGAACCCCTTTCAATGAAAGTGATTCTCGTCAGTCTCTCCTTGGGGCTACTTCCATAGGACACAAACCATAGCGATAGAACTTGGAACTACATTATTGTGCCAAGTTTTCAAAGAGCTAGCACAAACCGCGTTTCATTTAGAGTTCCAACTACATGTATCCATATAGGAGAAAACAGAGTGAAACCTAAACATGAAAACGGTTACTGCAACGGAACGGTTTAACCTAGAAGAACGAAAATTGGTGAGCCAAGTGGGATTGGTGTACTGATCATTACCTGCCAGTACCATCAAGATTGTGTGAAAAAATGTTTGCTGAGATTTCAGGAAATTCGTAGTTTTTTGGAAGCTTGGCAACCCCTTTCAATGAATGTGATTCTCGTCAGTCTCTGCTTGGGGCTACTTCAATAGGACACAAACCAAAGCGATAGAACTTGGAACTACATTATTGTGCCAAGTTTCAAAGAGCTAGCACAAACCATGTTTCATTTAGAGTTCCAACTACATGTATCCATATAGGAGAAAACAGAGTGAAACCTAAACATGAAAACGGTTACTGCAAAGGTACGGTTTAACCTAGAAGAACGAAATTTGGTGAGCCAAGTGGGACTGGTGTACTGATCATTACATGAAAGTATCATCAAGATTGGATGAAAAAATGTTTGCTGAGATTTCAGGAAACTCGTAGTTTTTTGGAAGCTTGGCAACCCCTTTCAATGAAAGTGATTCTCGTAAGTCTCTGCTTGGGGATACTTCCATAGGACACAAACCATAGCGATAGAACTTGGAACTACATTATTGTGCCAAGTTTCAAAGAGCTAGCACAAACCGTGTTTGATTTAGAGTTCCAAATACATGTATCCATGTAGGAGAAAACAGAGTGAAACCTAAACATGAAAACGGTTACTGCAAAGGAACTGTTTAACCTAGAAGAACGAAATTTGGTGAGCCAAGTTGGATTGGTGTACTGATCATTACCTGCAAGTATCATCAAGATTGGGTGAAAAAATGTTTGATGAGATTTCAGGAAACTCGTAGATTTTTGGAAGCTTTTGAACACCTTCCAATGAATGTGATTCTCGTCAGTCTCTGCTTGGGGCTACTTCCATAGGACACAAACCATAGCGATAGAACTTGGACCTACATTATTGTGCCAAGTTTCAAAGAGCTAGCACAAACCGTGTTTGATTTAGAGTTCCAACTACATGTATCCATATAGGAGAAAACAGAGTGAAACCTAAACATGAAAACGGTTCCTGCAAAGAACGGGTTTAACCTAGAAGAACGAAATTTGGTGAGCCAAGTGGGACTGGTGTACTGATCATTACCTGCAAGTATCATCAAGATTGGGTGAAAAATATTTGCTGAGATTTCAGGAAACTCGTAGTTTTTTGGAAGCTTGGCAACCCCTTTCAATGAATGTGATTCTCGTCAGTCTCTGCTTGGGGCTACTTCAATAGGACACAAACCATAGCGATAGAACTTGGAACTACATTATTGTGCCAAGTTTAAAAGAACTAGCACAAACCGTGTTTGATTTAGAGTTCCAACTACATGTATCCATATAGGAGAAAACAGAGTGAAACCTAAACATGAAAACGGTTACTGCAAAGGAACGGTTTAAACTAGAAGAACGAAATTTGGTCAGCCAAGTGGGACTGGTGTACTGATCATTACTTGCAAGTATCATCAAGATTGGGTGAAAAAATGTTTGCTGAGATTTCAGGAAACTCGTAGTTTTTTGGAAGCTTGGCAACCCCTTCCAATGAATGTGATTCTCGTCAGTCTCTGCTTGGGGCTACTTCCATAGGACACAAACCATAGCGATAGAACTTGGAACTACATTATTGTGCCAAGTTTCAAAGAACTAGCACAAACCGTGTTTGATTTAGAGTTCCAACTACATGTATCCATATTGGAGACAACAGAGGGAAACCTAAACATGAAAACGGTTACTGCAAAGGAACGGTTTAACCTAGAAGAACGAAATTTGGTGAGCCAAGTGGGACTGGTGTACTGATCATTACCTGCAAGTATCATCAAGATTGGGTGAAAAAATGTTTGCTGAGATTTCAGGAAACTCGTAGTTTTTTGGAAGCTTGGCAACCCCTTCCAATGAATGTGATTCTCGTCAGTCTCTGCTTGGGGCTACTTCCATAGGACACAAACCATAGCGATAGAACTTGGACCTACATTATTGTGCCAAGTTTCAAAGAGCTAGCACAAACCGTGTTTGATTTAGAGTTCCAACTACATGTATCCATATAGGAGAAAACAGAGTGAAACCTAAACATGAAAACGGTTCCTGCAAAGAACGGTTTAACCTAGAAGAACGAAATTTGGTGAGCCAAGTGGGACTGGTGTACTGATCATTACCTGCAAGTATCATCAAGATTGGGTGAAAAAATATTTGCTGAGATTTCAGGAAACTCGTAGTTTTTTGGAAGCTTGGCAACCCCTTTCAATGAATGTGATTCTCGTCAGTCTCTGCTTGGGGCTACTTCAATAGGACACAAACCATAGCGATAGAACTTGGAACTACATTATTGTGCCAAGTTTAAAAGAACTAGCACAAACCGTGTTTGATTTAGAGTTCCAACTACATGTATCCATATAGGAGAAAACAGAGTGAAACCTAAACATGAAAACGGTTACTGCAAAGGAACGGTTTAAACTAGAAGAACGAAATTTGGTCAGCCAAGTGGGACTGGTGTACTGATCATTACTTGCAAGTATCATCAAGATTGGGTGAAAAAATGTTTGCTGAGATTTCAGGAAACTCGTAGTTTTTTGGAAGCTTGGCAACCCCTTCCAATGAATGTGATTCTCGTCAGTCTCTGCTTGGGGCTACTTCCATAGGACACAAACCATAGCGATTGAACTTGGAACTACATTATTGTGCCAAGTTTCAAAGAACTAGCACAAACCGTGTTTGATTTAGAGTTCCAACTACATGTATCCATATTGGAGACAACAGAGGGAAACCTAAACATGAAAACGGTTACTGCAAAGGAACGGTTTAACCTAGAAGAACGAAATTTGGTGAGCCAAGTGGGACTGGTGTACTGATCATTAGCTGCAAGTATCATCAAGATTGGGTGAAAAAAATGTTTGCTGAGATTTCAGGAAACTCTTAGTTTTTTGGAAGCTTGGCAACCCCTTTCAATGAAAGTGATTCTCGTCAGACTCTGCGTGGGGATACTTCCATAGGACACAAACTATAGCGATAGAATTTGGAACTACATTACTGTGCCAAGTTTCAAAGAGCTAGCACAAACCGTGTTTGATTTAGAGTTCCAACTACATGTATCCATATAGGAGAAACCAGAGTGAAACCTAAACATGAAAACGGTTACTGCAAAGGAACGGTTTAACCTAGAAGAACGAAATTTGGTCAGCCAAGTGGGACTGGTGTACTGATCATTACCTGCCAGTATCATCAAGATTGGGTGAAAAAATGTTTGCTGAGATTTCAGGAAACTCGTAGTTTTTTGGAAGCTTGGCAACCCCTTTCAATAAATGTGATTCTCGTCAGTCTCTGCTGGGGCTACTTCAATAGGACACAAACCATAGCAATAGAATTTGAAACTACATTATTGTGCCAAGTTTCAAAGAGCTAGCACAAACCGTGTTTGATTTAGAGTTCCAACTACATGTATCCATCCATATAGGAGAAAACAGAGTGAAACCTAAACATGAAAACGGTTACTGCAAAAGAACTGTTTAACCTAGAAGAACGAAATTTGGTGAGCCAAGTGGGATTGGTGTACTTATCATTACCTGCCAGCATCATCAAGATTGGGTGAAAAAAAGTTTGCTGAGATTTCATGAAACTCGTAGTTTTTTGGAAGCTTGGCAACCCCTTTCAATGAAAGTGATTCTCGTCAGTCTCTCCTTGGGGCTACTTCCATAGGACACAAACCATAGCGATAGAACTTGGAACTACATTATTGTGCCAAGTTTCAAAGAGCTAGCACAAACCGCGTTTCATTTAGAGTTCCAACTACATGTATCCATATAGGAGAAAACAGAGTGAAACCTAAACATGAAAACGGTTACTGCAAAGGAACTGTTTAACCTAGAAGAACGAAATTTGGTGAGCCAAGTTGGATTGGTGTACTGATCATTACCTGCAAGTATCATCAAGATTGGGTGAAAAAATGTTTGATGAGATTTCAGGAAACTCGTAGATTTTTGGAAGCTTTTGAACACCTTCCAATGAATGTGATTCTCGTCAGTCTCTGCTTGGGGCTACTTCCATAGGACACAAACCATAGCGATAGAACTTGGACCTACATTATTGTGCCAAGTTTCAAAGAGCTAGCACAAACCGTGTTTGATTTAGAGTTCCAACTACATGTATCCATATAGGAGAAAACAGAGTGAAACCTAAACATGAAAACGGTTACTGCAAAGGAACGGTTTAACCAAGAAGAACGAAATTTGGTCAGCCAAGTGGGACTGGTGTACTGATCATTACCTGCAAGTATCATCAAGATTGGGTGAAAAAATATTTGCTGAGATTTCAGGAAACTCGTAGTTTTTTGGAAGCTTGGCAACCCCTTTCAATGAATGTGATTCTCGTCAGTCTCTGCTTGGGGCTACTTCAATAGGACACAAACCATAGCGATAGAACTTGGAACTACATTATTGTGCCAAGTTTAAAAGAACTAGCACAAACCGTGTTGGATTTAGAGTTCCAACTACATGTATCCATATAGGAGAAAACAGAGTGAAACCTAAACATGAAAACGGTTACTGCAAAGGAACGGTTTAAACTAGAAGAACGAAATTTGGTCAGCCAAGTGGGACTGGTGTACTGATCATTACTTGCAAGTATCATCAAGATTGGGTGAAAAAATGTTTGCTGAGATTTCAGGAAACTCGTAGTTTTTTGGAAGCTTGGCAACCCCTTCCAATGAATGTGATTCTCGTCAGTCTCTGCTTGGGGCTACTTCCATAGGACACAAACCATAGCGATAGAACTTGGAACTACATTATTGTGCCAAGTTTCAAAGAACTAGCACAAACCGTGTTTGATTTAGAGTTCCAACTACATGTATCCATATTGGAGACAACAGAGGGAAACCTAAACATGAAAACGGTTACTGCAAAGGAACGGTTTAACCTAGAAGAACGAAATTTGGTGAGCCAAGTGGGACTGGTGTACTGATCATTACCTGCAAGTATCATCAAGATTGGGTGAAAAAATGTTTGCTGAGATTTCAGGAAACTCGTAGTTTTTTGGAAGCTTGGCAACCCCTTCCAATGAATGTGATTCTCGTCAGTCTCTGCTTGGGGCTACTTCCATAGGACACAAACCATAGCGATAGAACTTGGACCTACATTATTGTGCCAAGTTTCAAAGAGCTAGCACAAACCGTGTTTGATTTAGAGTTCCAACTACATGTATCCATATAGGAGAAAACAGAGTGAAACCTAAACATGAAAACGGTTCCTGCAAAGAACGGTTTAACCTAGAAGAACGAAATTTGGTGAGCCAAGTGGGACTGGTGTACTGATCATTACCTGCAAGTATCATCAAGATTGGGTGAAAAAATATTTGCTGAGATTTCAGGAAACTCGTAGTTTTTTGGAAGCTTGGCAACCCCTTTCAATGAATGTGATTCTCGTCAGTCTCTGCTTGGGGCTACTTCAATAGGACACAAACCATAGCGATAGAACTTGGAACTACATTATTGTGCCAAGTTTAAAAGAACTAGCACAAACCGTGTTTGATTTAGAGTTCCAACTACATGTATCCATATAGGAGAAAACAGAGTGAAACCTAAACATGAAAACGGTTACTGCAAAGGAACGGTTTAAACTAGAAGAACGAAATTTGGTCAGCCAAGTGGGACTGGTGTACTGATCATTACTTGCAAGTATCATCAAGATTGGGTGAAAAAATGTTTGCTGAGATTTCAGGAAACTCGTAGTTTTTTGGAAGCTTGGCAACCCCTTCCAATGAATGTGATTCTCGTCAGTCTCTGCTTGGGGCTACTTCCATAGGACACAAACCATAGCGATTGAACTTGGAACTACATTATTGTGCCAAGTTTCAAAGAACTAGCACAAACCGTGTTTGATTTAGAGTTCCAACTACATGTATCCATATTGGAGACAACAGAGGGAAACCTAAACATGAAAACGGTTACTGCAAAGGAACGGTTTAACCTAGAAGAACGAAATTTGGTGAGCCAAGTGGGACTGGTGTACTGATCATTAGCTGCAAGTATCATCAAGATTGGGTGAAAAAAATGTTTGCTGAGATTTCAGGAAACTCTTAGTTTTTTGGAAGCTTGGCAACCCCTTTCAATGAAAGTGATTCTCGTCAGACTCTGCGTGGGGATACTTCCATAGGACACAAACTATAGCGATAGAATTTGGAACTACATTACTGTGCCAAGTTTCAAAGAGCTAGCACAAACCGTGTTTGATTTAGAGTTCCAACTACATGTATCCATATAGGAGAAACCAGAGTGAAACCTAAACATGAAAACGGTTACTGCAAAGGAACGGTTTAACCTAGAAGAACGAAATTTGGTCAGCCAAGTGGGACTGGTGTACTGATCATTACCTGCCAGTATCATCAAGATTGGGTGAAAAAATGTTTGCTGAGATTTCAGGAAACTCGTAGTTTTTTGGAAGCTTGGCAACCCCTTTCAATAAATGTGATTCTCCTCAGTCTCTGCTGGGGCTACTTCAATAGGACACAAACCATAGCAATAGAATTTGAAACTACATTATTGTGCCAAGTTTCAAAGAGCTAGCACAAACCGTGTTTGATTTAGAGTTCCAACTACATGTATCCATCCATATAGGAGAAAACAGAGTGAAACCTAAACATGAAAACGGTTACTGCAAAAGAACTGTTTAACCTAGAAGAACGAAATTTGGTGAGCCAAGTGGGATTGGTGTACTTATCATTACCTGCCAGCATCATCAAGATTGGGTGAAAAAAAGTTTGCTGAGATTTCATGAAACTCGTAGTTTTTTGGAAGCTTGGCAACCCCTTTCAATGAAAGTGATTCTCGTCAGTCTCTCCTTGGGGCTACTTCCATAGGACACAAACCATAGCGATAGAACTTGGAACTACATTATTGTGCCAAGTTTCAAAGAGCTAGCACAAACCGCGTTTCATTTAGAGTTCCAACTACATGTATCCATATAGGAGAAAACAGAGTGAAACCTAAACATGAAAACGGTTACTGCAAAGGAACGGTTTAACCTAGAAGAACGAAATTTGGTGAGCCAAGTGGGATTGGTGTACTGATCATTACCTGCCAGTACCAGCAAGATTGGGTGAAAAAATGTTTGCTGAGATTTCAGGAAATTCGTAGTTTTTTGTAAGCTTGGCAACCCCTTTCAATGAATGTGATTCTCGTCAGTCTCTGCTTGGTGCTACTTCAATAGGACACAAACCAAAGCGATAGAACTTGGAACTACATTATTGTGCCAAGTTTCAAAGAGCTAGCACAAACCGTGTTTGATTTAGAGTTCCAACTACATGTATCCATATAGGAGAAAACAGAGTGAAACCTAAACATGAAAACGGTTCCTGCAAAGGAACGGTTTAACCTAGAGAACGACATTTGGTGAGCCAAGTGGGACTGGTGTACTGATCACTACCTGCAAGTATCATCAAGATTGGGTGAAAAATATTTGCTGAGATTTCAGGAAACTCGTAGTTTTTTGGAAGCTTGGCAACCCCTTTCAATGAATGTGATTCTCGTCAGTCCTCTGCTTGGGGCTACTTCAATAGGACACAAACCATAGCGATAGAACTTGGAACTACATTATTGTGCCAAGTTTAAAAGAACTAGCACAAACCGTGTTTGATTTAGAGTTCCAACTACATGTATCCATATAGGAGAAAACAGAGTGAAACCTAAACATGAAAACGGTTACTGCAAAGGAACGGTTTAACCTAGAAGAACGAAATTTGGTCAGCCAAGTGGGACTGGTGTACTGATCATTACCTGCCAGTATCATCAAGATTGGGTGAAAAAATGTTTGCTGAGATTTCAGGAAACTCGTAGTTTTTTGGAAGCTTGGCAACCCCTTTCAATAAATGTGATTCTCCTCAGTCTCTGCTGGGGCTACTTCAATAGGACACAAACCATAGCAATAGAATTTGAAACTACATTATTGTGCCAAGTTTCAAAGAGCTAGCACAAACCGTGTTTGATTTAGAGTTCCAACTACATGTATCCATCCATATAGGAGAAAACAGAGTGAAACCTAAACATGAAAACGGTTACTGCAAAAGAACTGTTTAACCTAGAAGAACGAAATTTGGTGAGCCAAGTGGGATTGGTGTACTTATCATTACCTGCCAGCATCATCAAGATTGGGTGAAAAAAAGTTTGCTGAGATTTCATGAAACTCGTAGTTTTTTGGAAGCTTGGCAACCCCTTTCAATGAAAGTGATTCTCGTCAGTCTCTCCTTGGGGCTACTTCCATAGGACACAAACCATAGCGATAGAACTTGGAACTACATTATTGTGCCAAGTTTCAAAGAGCTAGCACAAACCGCGTTTCATTTAGAGTTCCAACTACATGTATCCATATAGGAGAAAACAGAGTGAAACCTAAACATGAAAACGGTTACTGCAAAGGAACGGTTTAACCTAGAAGAACGAAATTTGGTGAGCCAAGTGGGATTGGTGTACTGATCATTACCTGCCAGTACCAGCAAGATTGGGTGAAAAAATGTTTGCTGAGATTTCAGGAAATTCGTAGTTTTTTGTAAGCTTGGCAACCCCTTTCAATGAATGTGATTCTCGTCAGTCTCTGCTTGGTGCTACTTCAATAGGACACAAACCAAAGCGATAGAACTTGGAACTACATTATTGTGCCAAGTTTCAAAGAGCTAGCACAAACCGTGTTTGATTTAGAGTTCCAACTACATGTATCCATATAGGAGAAAACAGAGTGAAACCTAAACATGAAAACGGATCCTGCAAAGGAACGGTTTAACCTAGAAGAACGACATTTGGTGAGCCAAGTGGGACTGGTGTACTGATCACTACCTGCAAGTATCATCAAGATTGGGTGAAAAAATATTTGCTGAGATTTCAGGAAACTCGTAGTTTTTTGGAAGCTTGGCAACCCCTTTCAATGAATGTGATTCTCGTCAGTCTCTGCTTGGGGCTACTTCAATAGGACACAAACCATAGCGATAGAACTTGGAACTACATTATTGTGCCAAGTTTAAAAGAACTAGCACAAACCGTGTTTGATTTAGAGTTCCAACTACATGTATCCATATAGGAGAAAACAGAGTGAAACCTAAACATGAAAACGGTTACTGCAAAGGAACGGTTTAAACTAGAAGAACGAAATTTGGTCAGCCAAGTGGGACTGGTGTACTGATCATTACTTGCAAGTATCATCAAGATTGGGTGAAAAAATGTTTGCTGAGATTTCAGGAAACTCGTAGTTTTTTGGAAGCTTGGCAACCCCTTCCAATGAATGTGATTCTCGTCAGTCTCTGCTTGGGGCTACTTCCATAGGACACAAACCATAGCGATAGAACTTGGAACTACATTATTGTGCCAAGTTTCAAAGAACTAGCACAAACCGTGTTTGATTTAGAGTTCCAACTACATGTATCCATATTGGAGACAACAGAGGGAAACCTAAACATGAAAACGGTTACTGCAAAGGAACGGTTTAACCTAGAAGAACGAAATTTGGTGAGCCAAGTGGGACTGGTGTACTGATCATTAGCTGCAAGTATCATCAAGATTGGGTGAAAAAATGTTTGCTGAGATTTCAGGAAACTCTTAGTTTTTTGGAAGCTTGGCAACCCCTTTCAATGAAAGTGATTCTCGTCAGACTCTGCGTGGGGATACTTCCATAGGACACAAACTATAGCGATAGAACTTGGAACTACATTACTGTGCCAAGTTTCAAAGAGCTAGCACAAACCGTGTTTGATTTAGAGTTCCAACTACATGTATCCATATAGGAGAAAACAGAGTGAAACCTAAACATGAAAACGGTTACTGCAAAGGAACGGTTTAACCTGGAAGAACGAAATTTGGTGAGCCAAGTGGGACTGGTGTACTGATCGTTACCTGCAAGTATCATCAAGATTGGGTGAAAAAATGTTTGCTGAGATTTCAGGAAACTCGTAGTTTTTTGGAAGCTTGGCAACCCCTTTCAATGAATGTGATTCTCGTCAGTCTCTGCTTGGGGCTACTTCAATAGGACACAAACCATAGCGATAGAACTTGGAACTACATTATTGTGCCAAGTTTAAAAGAACTAGCACAAACCGTGTTTGATTTAGAGTTCCAACTACATGTATCCATATAGGAGAAAACAGAGTGAAACCTAAACATGAAAACGGTTACTGCAAAGGAACGGTTTAAACTAGAAGAACGAAATTTGGTCAGCCAAGTGGGACTGGTGTACTGATCATTACTTGCAAGTATCATCAAGATTGGGTGAAAAAATGTTTGCTGAGATTTCAGGAAACTCGTAGTTTTTTGGAAGCTTGGCAACCCCTTCCAATGAATGTGATTCTCGTCAGTCTCTGCTTGGGGCTACTTCCATAGGACACAAACCATAGCGATAGAACTTGGAACTACATTATTGTGCCAAGTTTCAAAGAGCTAGCACAAACCGTGTTTGATTTAGAGTTCCAACTACATGTATCCATATAGGAGAAAACAGAGTGAAACCTAAATATGAAAACGGTTACTGCAAAGGAACGGTTTAACCTAGAAGAACGAAATTTGGTGAGCCAAGTTGGACTGGTGTACTGATCATTACCTGCCAGTACCATCAAGATTGGGTGAAAAAATGTTTGCTGAGATTTCAGGAAACTCATAGTTTTTTGGAAGCTTGGCAACCCCTTTCAATGAATGTGATTCTCGTCAGTCTCTGCTTGGGGCTACTTCAATAGGACACAAACCATAGCGATAGAACTTGGAACTACATTATTGTGCCAAGTTTCAAAGAGCTAGCACAAACCGCGTTTGTTTTAGAGTTCGAACTACATGTATCCTATAGGAGAAAACAGAGTGAAACCTAAACATGAAAAACGTTTACTGCAAAGGAACGGTTTAACCTAGAAGAACGAAATTTGGTGAGCCAAGTGGGACTGGTGTACTGATCATTACCTGCAAAGTATCATCAAGATTGGGTGAAAAAATGTTTGCTGAGATTTCAGGAAACTCGTAGTTTTTTGGAAGCTTGGCAACCCCTTTCAATGAATGTGATTCTCGTCAGTCTCTGCTTGGGGCTACTTCAATAGGACACAAACCAAAGCGATAGAACTTGGAACTACATTATTGTGCCAAGTTTCAAAGAGCTAGCACAAACCGTGTTTGATTTAGAGTTCCAACTACATGTATCCATATAGGAGAAAACAGAGTGAAACCTAAACATGAAAACGGTTACTGCAAAGGAACGGTTTAACCTAGAAGAACGAAATTTGGTGAGCCAAGTGGGACTGGTGTACTGATTATTACCTGCAAGTATCATCAAGATTGGGTGAAAAAATGTTTGCTGAGATTTCAGGAAACTCGTAGTTTTTGGGAAGCTTTTGAATTCCTTCCAATGAATGTGATTCTCGTCAGTCTCTGCTTGGGTCTACATCCATAGGACACAAACCATAGCGATAGAACTTGGAACTATATTATTGTGCCAAGTTTCAAAGAGCTAGCACAAACCGTGTTTGATTTAGAGTTCCAACTACATGTATCCATATAGGAGAAAACAGAGTGAAACCTAAACATGAAAACGGTTACTGCAAAGGAACGGTTTAACCTAGAAGAACGAAATTTGGTGAGCCAAGTTGGATTGGTGTACTGATCATTACCTGCCAGTACCATCAAGATTGGGTGAAAAAATGTTTGCTGAGATTTCAGGAAATTCGTAGTTTTTTGGAAGCTTGGCAACCCCTTTCAATGAATGTGATTCTCGTCAGTCTGTGCTTGGGGCTACTTTAATAGGACAGAAACCGTAGCGATAGAACTTGGAACTACATTATTGTGCCAAGTTTCAAAGAGCTAGCACAAACCGTGTTTGATTTAGAGTTCCAACTACATGTATCCATATAGGAGAAAACAGAGTGAAACCTAAACATGAAAACGGTTACTGCAAAGGAACGGTTTAACCTAGAAGAACGAAATTTGGTGAGCCAAGTGGGACTGGTGTACTGATCATTTCCTGCAAGTATCATCAAGATTGGGTGAAAAAATGTTTGCTGAGATTTCAGGAAACTCGTAGTTTTTTGTAAGCTTTTGAACCCCTTCCAATGAATGTGATTCTCGTCAGTCTCTGCTTGGGTCTACTTCCATAGGACACAAACCATAGCGATAGAACTCGGAACTACATTATTGTGCCAAGTTTCAAAGAGCTAGCACAAACCGTGTTTCATTTAGAGTTCCAACTACATGTATCCATATAGGAGAAAACAGAGTGAAACCTAAACATGAAAACGGTTACTGCAAAGGAACGGTTTAACCTAGAAGAACGAAATTTGGTGAGCCAAGTGGGATTGGTGTACTGATCATTACCTGCCAGTATCATCAAGATTGGGTGAAAAAATGTTTGTTGAGGTTTCAGGAAACTCGTAGTTTTTTGTAAACTTTTGAACCCCTTCCAATGAATGTGATTCTCGTCAGTCTCTGCTTGGGGCTACTTCCATAGGACACAAACCATAGCGATAGAACTCGGAACTACATTATTGTGCCAAGTTTCAAAGAGCTAGCACAAACCGTGTTTCATTTAGAGTTCCAACTACATGTATCCATATAGGAGAAAACAGAGTGAAACCTAAACATGAAAACGGTTACTGCAAAGGAACGGTTTAACCTAGAAGAACGAAGTTTGGTGAGCCAAGTGGGACTGGTGTACTGATCATTACCTGCAAGTATCATCAAGATTGGGTGAAAAAATGTTTGCTGAGATTTCAGGAAACTCGTAGTTTTATGGAAGCTTGGCAACCCCTTCCAATGAATGTAATTCTCGTAAATCTCTGCTTGGGCTACTTCAATAGGACACAAACCATAGCGACAGAACTTAGAACTACATTATTGTGCCAAGTTTCAAAGAGCTAGCACAAACCGTGTTTGATTTAGAGTTCCAACTACATGGTATCTATATAGAAGAAAACAGAGTGAAACCTAAACATGAAAACGGTTACTGCAAAGGAAAGGTTTAACCTAGAAGAACGAAATTTGGTGAGCCAAGTGGGATTGGTGTACTTATCATTACCTGCCAGTATCATCAAGATTGGGTGAAAATATGTTTGCTGAGATTTCAGGAAACTCGTAGTTTTTTGGAAGCTTGGCAACCCCTTCCAATGAATGTGATTCTCGTCAGTCTCTGCTTGGGGCTACTTCCATAGGACACAAACCATAGCGATAGAACTTGGACCTACATTATTGTGCCAAGTTTCAAAGAGCTAGCACAAACCGTGTTTGATTTAGAGTTCCAAATACATGTATCCATATAGGAGAAAACAGAGTGAAACCTAAACATGAAAACGGTTCCTGCAAAGGAACGGTTAACCAAGAAGAACGAAATTTGGTGAGCCAAGGTGGGACTGGTGTACTGATCATTACCTGCAAGTATCATCAAGATTGGGTGAAAAAATATTTGCTGAGATTTCAGGAAACTCGTAGTTTTTTGGAAGCTTGGCAACCCCTTTCAATGAATGTGATTCTCGTCAGTTTCTGCTTGGGGCTACTTCAATAGGACACAAACCATAGCGATAGAACTTGGAACTACATTATTGTGCCAAGTTTAAAAGAACTAGCACAAACCGTGTTTGATTTAGAGTTCCAACTACATGTATCCATATAGGAGAAAACAGAGTGAAACCTAAACATGAAAACGGTTACTGCAAAGGAACGGTTTAAAGTAGAAGAACGAAATTTGGTCAGCCAAGTGGGACTGGTGTACTGATCATTACTTGCAAGTATCATCAAGATTGGGTGAAAAAATGTTTGCTGAGATTTCAGGAAACTCGTAGTTTTTTGGAAGCTTGGCAACCCCTTCCAATGAATGTGATTCTCGTCAGTCTCTGCTTGGGGCTACTTCCATAGGACACAAACCATAGCGATAGAACTTGGAACTACATTATTGTGCCAAGTTTCAAAGAACTAGCACAAACCGTGTTTGATTTAGAGTTCCAACTACATGTATCCATATTGGAGACAACAGAGGGAAACCTAAACATGAAAACGGTTACTGCAAAGGAACGGTTTAACCTAGAAGAACGAAATTTGGTGAGCCAAGTGGGACTGGTGTACTGATCATTACCTGCAAGTATCATCAAGATTGGGTGAAAAAATGTTTGCTGAGATTTCAGGAAACTCGTAGTTTTTTGGAAGCTTGGCAACCCCTTCCAATGAATGTGATTCTCGTCAGTCTCTGCTTGGGGCTACTTCCATAGGACACAAACCATAGCGATAGAACTTGGACCTACATTATTGTGCCAAGTTTCAAAGAGCTAGCACAAACCGTGTTTGATTTAGAGTTCCAACTACATGTATCCATATAGGAGAAAACAGAGTGAAACCTAAACATGAAAACGGTTCCTGCAAAGGAACGGTTTAACCTAGAAGAACGACATTTGGTGAGCCAAGTGGGACTGGTGTACTGATCATTACCTGCAAGTATCATCAAGATTGGGTGAAAAAATATTTGCTGAGATTTCAGGAAACTCGTAGTTTTTTGGAAGCTTGGCAACCCCTTTCAATGAATGTGATTCTCGTCAGTCTCTGCTTGGGGCTACTTCAATAGGACACAAACCATAGCGATAGAACTTAGAACTACATTATTGTGCCAAGTTTAAAAGAACTAGCACAAACCGTGTTTGATTTAGAGTTCCAACTACATGTATCCATATAGGAGAAAACAGAGTGAAACCTAAACATGAAAACGGTTACTGCAAAGGAACGGTTTAAACTAGAAGAACGAAATTTGGTCAGCCAAGTGGGACTGGTGTACTGATCATTACTTGCAAGTATCATCAAGATTGGGTGAAAAAATGTTTGCTGAGATTTCAGGAAACTCGTAGTTTTTTGGAAGCTTGGCAACCCCTTCCAATGAATGTGATTCTCGTCAGTCTCTGCTTGGGGCTACTTCCATAGGACACAAACCATAGCGATAGAACTTGGAACTACATTATTGTGCCAAGTTTCAAAGAACTAGCACAAACCGTGTTTGATTTAGAGTTCCAACTACATGTATCCATAGTGGAGACAACAGAGGGAAACCTAAACATGAAAACGGTTACTGCAAAGGAACGGTTTAACCTAGAAGAACGAAATTTGGTGAGCCAAGTGGGACTGGTGTACTGATCATTAGCTGCAAGTATCATCAAGATTGGGTGAAAAAAATGTTTGCTGAGATTTCAGGAAACTCTTAGTTTTTTGGAAGCTTGGCAACCCCTTTCAATGAAAGTGATTCTCGTTAGACTCTGCGTGGGGATACTTCCATAGGACACAAACCATAGCGATAGAACTTGGAACTACATTATTGTGCCACGTTTCAAAGAGCTAGCACAAACCGTGTTTGATTTAGAGTTCCAACTACATGTATCCATATAGGAGAAACCAGAGTGAAACCTAAACATGAAAACGGTTACTGCAAAGGAACGGTTTAACCTAGAAGAACGAAATTTGGTGAGCCAAGTGGGACTGGTGTACTGATCATTACCTGCCAGTATCATCAAGATCGGGTGAAAAAATGTTTGCTGAGATTTCAGGAAACTCGTAGTTTTTTGGAAGCTTGGCAACCCCTTTCAATAAATGTGATTCTCGTCAGTCTCTGCTTGGGGCTACTTCAATAGGACACAAACCATAGCGATAGAACTTGGAACTACATTATTGTGCCAAGTTTCAAAGAGCTAGCACAAACCATGTTTCATTTAGAGTTCCAAATACATGTATCCATATAGGAGAAAACAGAGTGAAACCTAAACATGAAAACGGTTCCTGCAAAGGAACGGTTTAAACTAGAAGAACGAAATTTGGTCAGCCAAGTGGGACTGGTGTACTGATCATTACTTGCAAGTATCATCAAGATTGGGTGAAAAAATGTTTGCTGAGATTTCAGGAAACTCGTAGTTTTTTGGAAGCTTGGCAACCCCTTCCAATGAATATGATTCTCGTCAGTCTCTGCTTGGGGCTACTTCCATAGGACACAAACCATAGCGATAGAACTTGGAACTACATTATTGTGCCAAGTTTCAAAGAGCTAGCACAAACCGTGTTTCATTTAGAGTTCCAACTACATGTATCCATATAGGAGAAACCAGAGTGAAACCTAAACATGAAAACTGTTACTGCAAAGTAACGGTTTAACCTAGAAGAACAAAATTTGGTGAGCCAAGTGGGACTGGTGTACTGATCATTACCTGCAAGTATCATCAAGATTGGGTGAATAAAATGTTTGCTGAGATTTCAGGAATCTCGTAGTTTTTTGGAAGCTTGGCAACCCCTTTCAATGAAAGTGATTCTCGTTAGACTCTGCGTGGGGATACTTGCATAGGACACAAACCATAGCGATAGAACTTGGAACTACATTATTGTGCCACGTTTCAAAGAGCTAGCACAAACCGTGTTTGATTTAGAGTTCCAACTACATGTATCCATATAGGAGAAACCAGAGTGAAACCTCAACATGAAAACGGTTACTGCAAAGGAACGGTTTAACCTAGAAGAACGAAATTTGGTCAGCCAAGTGGGACTGGTGTACTGATCATTACCTGCCAGTATCATCAAGATCGGGTGAAAAAATGTTTGCTGAGATTTCAGGAAACTCGTAGTTTTTTGGAAGCTTGGCAACCCCTTTCAATAAATGTGATTCTCGTCAGTCTCTGCTTGGGGCTACTTCAATAGGACACAAACCATAGCGATAGAACTTGGAACTACATTATTGTGCCAAGTTTCAAAGAGCTAGCACAAACCATGTTTCATTTAGAGTTCCAACTACATGTATCCATATAGGAGAAAACAGAGTGAAACCTAAACATGAAAACGGTTACTGCAAAGGTACGGTTTAACCTAGAAGAACGAAATTTGGTGAGCCAAGTGGGACTGGTGTACTGATCATTACCTGAAAGTATCATCAAGATTGGATGAAAAAATGTTTGCTGAGATTTCAGGAAACTCGTAGTTTTTTGGAAGCTTGGCAACCCCTTTCAATGAAAGTGATTTTCGTAAGTCTCTGCTTGGGGATACTTCCATAGGACACAAACCATAGCGATAGAACTTGGAACTACATTATTGTGTCAAGTTTCAAAGAGCTAGCACAAACCGTGTTTGATTTAGAGTTCCAAATACATGTATCCATGTAGGAGAAAACAGAGTGAAACCTAAACATGAAAACGGTTACTGCAAAGGAACTGTTTAACCTAGAAGAACGAAATTTGGTGAGCCAAGTTGGATTGGTGTACTGATCATTACCTGCAAGTATCATCAAGATTGGGTGAAAAAATGTTTGATGAGATTTCAGGAAACTCGTAGATTTTTGGAAGCTTTTGAACACCTTCCAATGAATGTGATTCTCGTCAGTCTCTGCTTGGGGCTACTTCCATAGGACACAAACCATAGCGATAGAACTTGGACCTACATTATTGTGCCAAGTTTCAAAGAGCTAGCACAAACCGTGTTTGATTTAGAGTTCCAACTACATGTATCCATATAGGAGAAACCAGAGTGAAACCTAAACATGAAAACGGTTACTGCAAAGGAACGGTTTAACCTAGAAGAACGAAATTTGGTGAGCCAAGTGGGACTGGTGTACTGATCATTACCTGCCAGTATCATCAAGATCGGGTGAAAAAATGTTTGCTGAGATTTCAGGAAACTCGTAGTTTTTTGGAAGCTTGGCAACCCCTTTCAATAAATGTGATTCTCGTCAGTCTCTGCTTGGGGCTACTTCAATAGGACACAAACCATAGCGATAGAACTTGGAACTACATTATTGTGCCAAGTTTCAAAGAGCTAGCACAAACCATGTTTCATTTAGAGTTCCAAATACATGTATCCATATAGGAGAAAACAGAGTGAAACCTAAACATGAAAACGGTTCCTGCAAAGGAACGGTTTAACCAAGAAGAACGAAATTTGGTGAGCCAAGTGGGACTGGTGTACTGATCATTACCTGCAAGATTCATCAAGATTGGGTGAAAAAATATTTGCTGAGATTTCAGGAAACTCGTAGTTTTTTGGAAGCTTGGCAACCCCTTTCAATGAATGTGATTCTCGTCAGTCTCTGCTTGGGGCTACTTCAATAGGACACAAACCATAGCGATAGAACTTGGAACTACATTATTGTGCCAAGTTTAAAAGAACTAGCACAAACCGTGTTTGATTTAGAGTTCCAACTACATGTATCCATATAGGAGAAAACAGAGTGAAACCTAAACATGAAAACGGTTACTGCAAAGGAACGGTTTAAACTAGAAGAACGAAATTTGGTCAGCCAAGTGGGACTGGTGTACTGATCATTACTTGCAAGTATCATCAAGATTGGGTGAAAAAATGTTTGCTGAGATTTCAGGAAACTCGTAGTTTTTTGGAAGCTTGGCAACCCCTTCCAATGAATATGATTCTCGTCAGTCTCTGCTTGGGGCTACTTCCATAGGACACAAACCATAGCGATAGAACTTGGAACTACATTATTGTGCCAAGTTTCAAAGAGCTAGCACAAACCGTGTTTCATTTAGAGTTCCAACTACATGTATCCATATAGGAGAAACCAGAGTGAAACCTAAACATGAAAACTGTTACTGCAAAGTAACGGTTTAACCTAGAAGAACAAAATTTGGTGAGCCAAGTGGGACTGGTGTACTGATCATTACCTGCAAGTATCATCAAGATTGGGTGAATAAAATGTTTGCTGAGATTTCAGGAATCTCGTAGTTTTTTGGAAGCTTGGCAACCCCTTTCAATGAAAGTGATTCTCGTTAGACTCTGCGTGGGGATACTTGCATAGGACACAAACCATAGCGATAGAACTTGGAACTACATTATTGTGCCACGTTTCAAAGAGCTAGCACAAACCGTGTTTGATTTAGAGTTCCAACTACATGTATCCATATAGGAGAAACCAGAGTGAAACCTCAACATGAAAACGGTTACTGCAAAGGAACGGTTTAACCTAGAAGAACGAAATTTGGTCAGCCAAGTGGGACTGGTGTACTGATCATTACATGCCAGTATCATCAAGATCGGGTGAAAAAATGTTTGCTGAGATTTCAGGAAACTCGTAGTTTTTTGGAAGCTTGGCAACCCCTTTCAATAAATGTGATTCTCGTCAGTCTCTGCTTGGGGCTACTTCAATAGGACACAAACCATAGCGATAGAACTTGGAACTACATTATTGTGCCAAGTTTCAAAGAGCTAGCACAAACCATGTTTCATTTAGAGTTCCAAATACATGTATCCATATAGGAGAAAACAGAGTGAAACCTAAACATGAAAACGGTTACTGCAAAGGTACGGTTTAACCTAGAAGAACGAAATTTGGTGAGCCAAGTGGGACTGGTGTACTGATCATTACCTGAAAGTATCATCAAGATTGGATGAAAAAATGTTTGCTGAGATTTCAGGAAACTCGTAGTTTTTTGGAAGCTTGGCAACCCCTTTCAATGAAAGTGATTTTCGTAAGCCTCTGCTTGGGGATACTTCCATAGGACACAAACCATAGCGATAGAACTTGGAACTACATTATTGTGTCAAGTTTCAAAGAGCTAGCACAAACCGTGTTTGATTTAGAGTTCCAAATACATGTATCCATGTAGGAGAAAACAGAGTGAAACCTAAACATGAAAACGGTTACTGCAAAGGAACTGTTTAACCTAGAAGAACGAAATTTGGTGAGCCAAGTTGGATTGGTGTACTGATCATTACCTGCAAGTATCATCAAGATTGGGTGAAAAAATGTTTGATGAGATTTCAGGAAACTCGTAGATTTTTGGAAGCTTTTGAACACCTTCCAATGAATGTGATTCTCGTCAGTCTCTGCTTGGGGCTACTTCCATAGGACACAAACCATAGCGATAGAACTTGGACCTACATTATTGTGCCAAGTTTCAAAGAGCTAGCACAAACCGTGTTTGATTTAGAGTTCCAACTACATGTATCCATATAGGAGAAAACAGAGTGAAACCTAAACATGAAAACGGTTCCTGCAAAGGAACGGTTTAACCAAGAAGAACGAAATTTGGTGAGCCAAGTGGGACTGGTGTACTGATCATTACCTGCAAGTATCATCAAGATTGGGTGAAAAAATATTTGCTGAGATTTCAGGAAACTCGTAGTTTTTTGGAAGCTTGGCAACCCCTTTCAATGAATGTGATTCTCGTCAGTCTCTGCTTGGGGCTACTTCAATAGGACACAAACCATAGCGATAGAACTTGGAACTACATTATTGTGCCAAGTTTAAAAGAACTAGCACAAACCGTGTTTGATTTAGAGTTCCAACTACATGTATCCATATATGAGAAAACAGAGTGAAACCTAAACATGAAAACGGTTACTGCAAAGTAACGGTTTAAACTAGAAGAACGAAATTTGGTCAGCCAAGTGGGACTGGTGTACTGATCATTACTTGCAAGTATCATCAAGATTGGGTGAAAAAATGTTTGCTGAGATTTCAGGAAACTCGTAGTTTTTTGGAAGCTTGGCAACCCCTTCCAATGAATGTGATTCTCGTCAGTCTCTGCTTGGGGCTACTTCCATAGGACACAAACCATAGCGATAGAACTTGGAACTACATTATTGTGCCAAGTTTCAAAGAACTAGCACAAACCGTGTTTGATTTAGAGTTCCAACTACATGTATCCATATTGGAGACAACAGAGGGAAACCTAAACATGAAAACGGTTACTGCAAAGGAACGGTTTAACCTAGAAGAACGAAATTTGGTGAGCCAAGTGGGACTGGTGTACTTATCATTACCTGCCAGCATCATCAAGATTGGGTGAAAAAAAGTTTGCTGAGATTTCAGGAAACTCGTAGTTTTTTGGAAGCTTGGGAACCCCTTTCAATGAAAGTGATTCTCGTCAGTCTCTCCTTGGGGCTACTTCCATAGGACACAAACCATAGCGATAGAACTTGGAACTACATTATTGTGCCAAGTTTCAAAGAGCTAGCACAAACCGCGTTTCATTTAGAGTTCCAACTACATGTATCCATATAGGAGAAAACAGAGTGAAACCTAAACATGAAACGGTTACTGCAAAGGAACGGTTTAACCTAGAAGAATGAAAATTGGTGAGCCAAGTGGGATTGGTGTACTGATCATTACCTGCCAGTACCATTAAGATTGTGTGAAAAAATGTTTGCTGAGATTTCAGGAAATTCGTAGTTTTTTGGAAGCTTGGCAACCCCTTTCAATGAATGTGATTCTCGTCAGTCTCTGCTTGGGGCTACTTCAATAGGACACAAACCAAAGCGATAGAACTTGGAACTACATTATTGTGCCAAGTTTCAAAGAGCTAGCACAAACCATGTTTCATTTAGAGTTCCAACTACATGTATCCATATAGGAGAAAACAGAGTGAAACCTAAACATGAAAACGGTTACTGCAAAGGTACGGTTTAACCTAGAAGAACGAAATTTGGTGAGCCAAGTGGGACTGGTGTACTGATCATTACATGAAAGTATCATCAAGATTGGATGAAAAAATGTTTGCTGAGATTTCAGGAAACTCGTAGTTTTTTGGAAGCTTGGCAACCCTTTCAATGAAAGTGATTCTCGTAAGTCTCTGCTTGGGGATACTTCCATAGGACACAAACCATAGCGATAGAACTTGGAACTACATTATTGTGCCAAGTTTCAAAGAGCTAGCACAAACCGTGTTTGATTTAGAGTTCCAAATACATGTATCCATGTAGGAGAAAACAGAGTGAAACCTAAACATGAAACGGTTACTGCAAAGGAACTGTTTAACCTAGAAGAACGAAATTGGTGAGCCAAGTTGGATTGGTGTACTGATCATTACCTGCAAGTATCATCAAGATTGGGTGAAAAAATGTTTGATGAGATTTCAGGAAACTCGTAGATTTTTGGAAGCTTTTGAACACCTTCCAATGAATGTGATTCTCGTCAGTCTCTGCTTGGGGCTACTTCCATAGGACACAAACCATAGCGATAGAACTTGGACCTACATTATTGTGCCAAGTTTCAAAGAGCTAGCACAAACCGTGTTTGATTTAGAGTTCCAACTACATGTATCCATATAGGAGAAAACAGAGTGAAACCTAAACATGAAAACGGTTACTGCAAAGAACGGTTTAACCAAGAAGAACGAAATTTGGTCAGCCAAGTGGGAGTGGTGTACTGATCATTACCTGCAAGTATCATCAAGACTTGGGTGAAAAAATATTTGCTGAGATTTCAGGAAACTCGTAGTTTTTTGGAAGCTTGGCAACCCCTTTCAATGAATGTGATTCTCGTCAGTCTCTGCTTGGGGCTACTTCAATAGGACACAAACCATAGCGATAGAACTTGGAACTACATTATTGTGCCAAGTTTAAAAGAACTAGCACAAACCGTGTTGGATTTAGAGTTCCAACTACATGTATCCATATAGGAGAAAACAGAGTGAAACCTAAACATGAAAACGATTACTGCAAAGGAACGGTTTTAAACTAGAAGAACGAAATTTGGTCAGCCAAGTGGGACTGGTGTACTGATCATTACTTGCAAGTATCATCAAGATTGGGTGAAAAAAGGTTTGCTGAGATTTTCAGGAAACTCGTAGTTTTTTGGAAGCTTGGCAACCCCTTCCAATGAATGTGATTCTCGTCAGTCTCTGCTTGGGGCTACTTCCATAGGACACAAACCATAGCGATAGAACTTGGAACTACATTATTGTGCCAAGTTTCAAAGAACTAGCACAAACCGTGTTTGATTTAGAGTTCCAACTACATGTATCCATATTGGAGACAACAGAGGGAAACCTAAACATGAAAACGGTTACTGCAAAGGAACGGTTTTAACCTAGAAGAACGAAATTTGGTGAGCCAAGTGGGACTGGTGTACTGACCCATTACCTGCAAGTATCATCAAGATTGGGTGAAAAAATGTTTGCTGAGAATTTCAGGAAACTCGTAGTTTTTTGGAAGCTTGGCAACCCCTTCCAATGAATGTGATTCTCGTCAGTCTCTGCTTGGGGCTACTTCCATAGGACACAAACCATAGCGATAGAACTTGGACCTACATTATTGTGCCAAGTTTCAAAGAGCTAGCACAAACCGTGTTTGATTTAGAGTTCCAACTACATGTATCCATATAGGAGAAAACAGAGTGAAACCATAAACATGAAAACGGTTCCTGCAAAGAACGGTTTAACCTAGAAGAACGAAATTTGGTGAGCCAAGTGGGACTGGTGTACTGATCATTACCTGCAAGTATCATCAAGATTGGGTGAAAAAATATTTGCTGAGATTTCAGGAAACTCGTAGTTTTTTGGAAGCTTGGCAACCCCTTTCAATGAATGTGATTCTCGTCAGTCTCTGCTTGGGGCTACTTCAATAGGACACAAACCATAGCGATAGAACTTGGAACTACATTATTGTGCCAAGTTTAAAAGAACTAGCACAAACCGTGTTTGATTTAGAGTTCCAACTACATGTATCCATATAGGAGAAAACAGAGTGAAACCTAAACATGAAAACGGTTACTGCAAAGGAACGGTTTAAACTAGAAGAACGAAATTTGGTCAGCCAAGTGGGACTGGTGTACTGATCATTACTTGCAAGTATCATCAAGATTTGGGTGAAAAAAATGTTTGCTGAGATTTCAGGAAACTCGTAGTTTTTTGGAAGCTTGGCAACCCCTTCCAATGAATGTGATTCTCGTCAGTCTCTGCTTGGGGGCTACTTCCATAGGACACAAACCATAGCGATTGAACTTGGGAACTACATTATTGTGCCAAGTTTCAAAGAACTAGCACAAACCGTGTTTGATTTAGAGTTCCAACTACATGTATCCATATTGGAGACAACAGAGGGAAACCTAAAACATGAAACGGTTACTGCAAAGGAACGGTTTAACCTAGAAGAACGAAATTTGGTGAGCCAAGTGGGACTGGTGTACTGATCATTAGCTGCAAGTATCATCAAGATTGGGTGAAAAAAATGTTTGCTGAGATTTCAGGAAACTCTTAGTTTTTTGGAAGCTTGGCAACCCCTTTCAATGAAAGTGATTCTCGTCAGACTCTGCGTGGGGATACTTCCATAGGACACAAACTATAGCGATAGAATTTGGAACTACATTACTGTGCCAAGTTTCAAAGAGCTAGCACAAACCGTGTTTGATTTAGAATTCCAACTACATGTATCCATATAGGAGAAACCAGAGTGAAACCTAAACATGAAAACGGTTACTGCAAAGGAACGGTTTAACCTAGAAGAACGAAATTTGGTCAGCCAAGTGGGACTGGTGTACTGATCATTACCTGCCAGTATCATCAAGATTGGGTGAAAAAATGTTTGCTGAGATTTCAGGAAACTCGTAGATTTTGGAAGCTTGGCAACCCCTTTCAATAAATGTGATTCTCGTCAGTCTCTGCTGGGGCTACTTCAATAGGACACAAACCATAGCAATAGAATTTGAAACTACATTATGTGTGCCAAGTTTCAAAGAGCTAGCACAAACCGTGTTTGATTTAGAGTTCCAACTACATGTATCCATCCATATAGGAGAAAACAGAGTGAAACCTAAACATGAAAACGGTTACTGCAAAAGAACTGTTTAACCTAGAAGAACGAAATTTGGTGAGCCAAGTGGGATTGGTGTACTTATCATTACCTGCCAGCATCATCAAGATTGGGTGAAAAAAAGTTTGCTGAGATTTCATGAAACTCGTAGTTTTTTGGAAGCTTGGCAACCCCTTTCAATGAAAGTGATTCTCGTCAGTCTCTCCTTGGGGCTACTTCCATAGGACACAAACCATAGCGATAGAACTTGGAACTACATTATTGTGCCAAGTTTCAAAGAGCTAGCACAAACCGCGTTTCATTTAGAGTTCCAACTACATGTATCCATATAGGAGAAAACAGAGTGAAACCTAAACATGAAAACGGTTACTGCAAAGGAACGGTTTAACCTAGAAGAACGAAATTTGGTGAGCCAAGTGGGATTGGTGTACTGATCATTACCTGCCAGTACCAGCAAGATTGGGTGAAAAAATGTTTGCTAGATTTCAGGAAATTTCGTAGTTTTTTGTAAGCTTGGCAACCCCTTTCAATGAATGTGATTCTCGTCAGTCTCTGCTTGGTGCTACTTCAATAGGACACAAACCAAAGCGATAGAACTTGGAACTACATTATTGTGCCAAGTTTCAAAGAGCTAGCACAAACCGTGTTTGATTTAGAGTTCCAACTACATGTATCCATATAGGAGAAAACAGAGTGAAACCTAAACATGAAAACGGTTACTGCAAAGGAACGGTTTAACCTAGAAGAACGAAATTTGGTGAGCCAAGTGGGACTGGTGTACTGATCATTACCTGCAAGTATCATCAAGATTGGGTGAAAAAATGTTTGCTGAGATTTCAGGAAACTCGTAGTTTTTTTGGAATCTTGGCAACCCCTTCCAATGAATGTGATTCTAGTCAGTCTCTGCTTGCGGCTACTTCAATAGGACACAAACCATAGCGATAGAACTTGGAACTACATTATTGTGCCAAGTTTCAAAGAGCTAGCACAAACCGTGTTTGATTTAGAGTTCCAACTACATGTTTCCATATAGGAGAAAACAGAGTGAAACCTAAACATGAAAACGGTTACTGCAAAGGAACGGTTTAACCTAGAAGAAGGAAATTTGGGTGAGCCAAGTGGGATTGATGTACTGATCATTACCTGCCAGTACCAGCAAGATTGGGTGAAAAAATGTTTGCTGAGATTTCAGGAAACTCGTAGTTTTTTGGAACCTTGGGAACCCCTTCCAATGAATGTGATTCTCGTCAGTCTCTGCATGGGGCTAGTTCCATAGGACACAAACCATAGCGATAGAACTTGGAACTACATTATTGTGCCAAGTTTCAAAGAGCTAGCACAAACCGTGTTTCATTTAGAGTTCCAACTACATGTATCCATATAGGAGAAAACAGAGTGAAACCTAAACATGAAAACGGTTACTGCAAAGGAACGGTTTAACCTAGAAGAACGAAATTTGGTGAGCCAAGTGGGACTGGTGTACTGATCATTACCTGCAAGTATCATCAAGATTGGGTGAAAAAATGTTTGCTGAGATTTCAGGAAACTCGTAGTTTTTTGGAATCTTGGCAACCCCTTCCAATGAATGTGATTCTAGTCAGTCTCTGTTTGCGGCTACTTCAATAGGACACAAACCATAGCGATAGAACTTCGAACTACATTATTGTGCCAAGTTCAAAGAGCTAGCACAAACCGTGTTTGTGTTAGAGTTCCAACTACATGTTTCCATATAGGAGAAAACAGAGTGAAACCTAACCATGAAAACGGTTACTGCAAAGGAACGGTTTAACCTAGAAGAAGGAAATTTGGTGAGCCAAGTGGGATTGATGTACTGATCATTACCTGCCAGTACCAGCAAGATTGGGTGAAAAAATGTTTGCTGAGATTTCAGAAAACTCGTAGTTTTTTGGAACCTTGGGAACCCCTTCCAATGAATGTGATTCTCGTCAGTCTCTGCATGGGGCTTGTTCCATAGGACACAAACCATAGCGATAGAACTTGGAACTACATTATTGTGCCAAGTTTCAAAGAGCTAGCACAAACCGTGTTTGATTTAGAGTTCCAACTACATGTATCCATATTGGAGACAACAGAGGGAAACCTAAACATGAAAACGGTTACTGCAAAGGAACGGTTTAACCTAGAAGAACGAAATTTGTGAGCCAAGTGGGACTGGTGTACTGATCATTAGCTGCAAGTATCATCAAGATTGGGTGAAAAAAATGTTTGCTGAGATTTCAGGAAACTCTTAGTTTTTGGAAGCTTGGCAACCCCTTTCAATGAAAGTGATTCTCGTCAGACTCTGCGTGGGGATACTTCCATAGGACACAAACTATAGCGATAGAATTTGGAACTACATTACTGTGCCAAGTTTCAAAGAGCTAGCACAAACCGTGTTTGATTTAGAGTTCCAACTACATGTATCCATATAGGAGAAACCAGAGTGAAACCTAAACATGAAAAGGGTTACTGCAAAGGAACGGTTTAACCTAGAAGAACGAAATTTGGTCAGCCAAGTGGGACTGGTGTACTGATCATTACCTGCCAGTATCATCAAGATTGGGTGAAAAATGTTTGCTGAGATTTCAGGAAACTCGTAGTTTTTGGAAGCTTGGCCAACCCCTTTCAATAAATGTGATTCTCGTCAGTCTCTGCTGGGGCTACTTCAATAGACACAAACCATAGCAATAGAATTTGAAACTACATTATTGTGCCAAGTTTCAAAGAGCTAGCACAAACCGTGTTTGATTTAGAGTTTCCAACTACATGTATCCATCCATATAGGAGAAAACAGAGTGAAACCTAAACATGAAAACGGTTACTGCAAAGAACTGTTTAACCTAGAAGAACGAAATTTGGTGAGCCAAGTGGGATTGGTGTACTTATCATTACCTGCCAGCATCATCAAGATTGGGTGAAAAAAGTTTGCTGAGATTCATGAAACTCGTAGTTTTTTGGAAGCTTGGCAACCCTTTCAATGAAAGTGATTCTCGTCAGTCTCTCCTTGGGGCTACTTCCATAGGACACAAACCATAGCGATAGAACTTGGAACTACATTATTGTGCCAAGTTTCAAAGAGCTAGCACAAACCGCGTTTCATTTAGAGTTCCAACTACATTTATCCATATAGGAGAAAACAGAGTGAAACCTAAACATGAAAACGGTTACTGCAAAGGAACGGTTTAACCTAGAAGAACGAAATTTGGTGAGCCAAGTGCGATTGGTGTACTGATCATTACCTGCCAGTACCAGCAAGATTGGTGAAAAAATGTTTGCTGAGATTTCAGGAAATTCGTAGTTTTTTGTAAGCTTGGCAACCCCTTTCAATGAATGTGATTCTCGTCAGTCTCTGCTTGGTGCTACTTCAATAGGACACAAACCAAAGCGATAGAACTTGGAACTACATTATTGTGCCAAGTTTCAAAGAGCTAGCACAAACCGTGTTTGATTAAGAGTTCCAACTACATGTATCCATATAGGAGAAAACAGAGTGAAACCTAAACATGAAAACGGTTACTGCAAAGGAACGGTTTAACCTAGAAGAACGAAAATTTGGTGAGCCAAGTGGGACTGGTGTACTGATCATTACCTGCAAGTATCATCAAGATTGGGTGAAAAAATGTTTGCTGAGATTTCAGGAAACTCGTAGTTTTTTTGGAATCTTGGCAACCCCTTCAATGAATGTGATTCTAGTCAGTCTCTGCTTGCGGCTACTTCAATAGGACACAAACCATAGCGATAGAACTTCGAACTACATTATTGTGCCAAGTTTCAAAGAGTCTAGCACAAACCGTGTTTGATTTAGAGTTCCAACTACATGTTTCCATATAGGAGAAAAACAGAGTGAAACCTAAACATGAAAACGGTTACTGCAAAGGAACGGTTTAACCTAGAAGAAGGAAATTTGGTGAGCCAAGTGGGATTGATGTACTGATCATTACCTGCCAGTACCAGCAAGATTGGGTGAAAATGTTTGCTGAGATTTCAGGAAACTCGTAGTTTTTGGAACCTTGGGAACCCCTTCCAATGAATGTGATTCTCGTCAGTCTCTGCATGGGGCTAGTTCCATAGGACACAAACCATAGCGATAGAACTTGGAACTACATTATTGTGCCAAGTTCAAGAGCTAGCACAAACCGTGTTTCATTTTAGAGTTCCAACTACATGTATCCATATAGGAGAAAACAGAGTGAAACCTAAACATGAAAACGGTTACTGCAAAGGAACGGTTTAACCTAGAAGAACGAAATTTGGTGAGCCAAGTGGGACTGGTGTACTGATCATTACCTGCAAGTATCATCAAGATTGGGTGAAAAATGTTTGCTGAGATTTCAGGAAACTCGTAGTTTTTTTGGAATCTTGGCAACCCCTTCCAATGAATGTGATTCTAGTCAGTCTCTGTTTGCGGCTACTTCAATAGGACACAAACCATAGCGATAGAACTTCGACTACATTATTGTGCCAAGTTTCAAAGAGCTAGCACAAACCGTGTTTGTTTTAGAGTTCCAACTAAATGTTTCCATATAGGAGAAAACAGAGTGAAACCTAACCATGAAAACGGTTACTGCAAAGGAACGGTTTAACTAGAAGAAGGAAATTTGGTGAGCCAAGTGGGATTGATGTACTGATCATTACCTGCCAGTACCAGCAAGATTGGGTGAAAAAATGTTTGCTGAGATTTCAGAAAACTCGTAGTTTTTGGAACTTGGGAACCCCTTCCAATGAATGTGATTCTCGTCAGTCTCTGCATGGGGCTTGTTCCATAGACACAAACCATAGCGATAGAACTTGGAACTACATTATTGTGCCAAGTTTCAAAGAGCTAGCACAAACCGTGTTTGATTTAGAGTTCCAACTACATGTATCCATATAGGAGAAAACAGAGTGAAACCTAAACATGAAAACGGTTACTGCAAAGGAATGGTTTAACCTAGAAGACGAAATTCGTGAGCCAAGTGGGACTGTGTACTGATCATTACCTGCAAGTATCATCAAGATGGGGTGAAAAAAATGTTTGCTGAGATTTCAGGAAACTCGTTAGTTTTTTGGAAGCTTGCAACCCCTTCCAATGAATGTGATTCTCGTCAGTCTCTGCTTGGGGCTACTTCAATAGGACACAAACCATAGCGATAGAACTTCGAACTACATTATTGTGCCAAGTTTCAAAGAGCTAGCACAAACCGTGTTTGATTTAGAGTTCCAACTACATGTTTCCATATAGGAGAAAACAGAGTGAAACCTAACCATGAAAACGGTTACTGCAAGGAACGGTTTAACCTAGAAGAAGGAAATTTGGTGAGCCAAGTGGGATTGATGTACTGATCATTACCTGCCAGTACCAGCAAGATTGGGTTGAAAAAATGTTTGCTGAGATTTCAGGAAACTCGTAGTTTTTGGAAGCTTGGCAACCCCTTCCAATGAATGTGATTCTCGTCAGTCTCTGCTTGGGGCTACTTCCATAGGAAACAAACCATAGCGATAGAACTTGGAACTACATTATTGTGCCAAGTTTCAAAGAACTAGCACAAACCCGTGTTTGATTTAGAGTTCCAACTACATGTATCCATATTGGAGACAACAGAGGGAAACCTAAACATGAAAACGGTACTGCAAAGGAACGGTTTAACCTAGGAAGAACGAAATTTGGTGAGCCAAGTGGGACTGGTGTACTGATCATTAGCTGCAAGTATCATCAAGTTTGGGTGAAAAAAATGTTTGCTGAGATTTCAGGAAACTCGTAGTTTTTTGGAAGCTTGGCCAACCCCTTTCAATGAAAGTGATTCTCGTCAGACTCTGCGTGGGGATACTTCCATAGGACACAAACTATAGCGATAGAACTTGGAACTACATTACTGTGCCAAGTTTTCAAAGAGCTAACAGAAACCGTGTTTGATTTAGAGTTCCAACTACATGTATCCATATAGGAGAAAACAGAGTGAAACCTAAACATGAAAACGGTTACTGCAAAGGAACGGTTTAACCTGGAAGAACGAAATTTGGTGAGCCAAGTGGGGACTGGTGTACTGATCGTTACCTGCAAGTATCATCAAGATTGGGTGAAAAATGTTTGCTGAGATTTCAGGAAACTCGTAGTTTTTTGGAAGCTTGGCAACCCCTTCCAATTAATGTGATTCTCGTCAGTCTCTGCATGGGGCTACTTCCATAGGACACAAACCATAGCGATAGAACTTGGAACTACATTATTGTGCCAAGTTTCAAAGAGCTAGCACAAACCGTGTTTCATTTAGAGTTCCAACTACATGTATCCATATAGGAGAAACCAGAGTGAAACCTAAAAATGAAAACGGTTACTGCAAAGTAACGGTTTAACCTAGAAGAACAAAATTGGTGTGAGCCAAGTGGATTGGCTGTACTGATCCTTACCTGCAAGTATCATCAAGATTGGGGTGAATAAAATGTTTGCTGAGATTTCAGGAATCTCTTAGTTTTTTGGAAGCTTGGCACCCCTTTCAATGAAAAGTGATTCTCGTTAGACTCTGCGTGGGGATACTTCCATAGAACACAAACCATAGCGATAGAACTTGGAACTACATTATTGTGCCACGTTTCAAAGAGCTAGCACAAACCGTGTTTGATTTAGAGTTCCAACTACATGTATCCATATAGGAGAAACCAGAGTGAAACCTAAACATGAAAACGTTTACTGCAAAGGAACGGTTTAACCTAGAAGAACGAAATTTGGTCAGCCAAGTGGGACTGGTGTACTGATCATTACCTGCCAGTATCATCCAAGATCGGGTGAAAAAATGTTTGCTGAGATTTCAGGAAACTCGTAGTTTTTTGGAAGCTTGGCAACCCCTTTCAATAAATGTGATTCTCGTCAGTCTCTGCTTGGGGCTATGTTGAGAGCCATAGGCCAAAGGGGCCCCAGAAACTTCCAGCTGCCAGCAAACTCCCAGCTGCCGGCTGATGATTGGCTCACAGTGGCCCCAGCAACATCTAGCTGATTGGCTCCTCTGCGGCGATGTTCATTGGGCTGTTTCCCTGCCCTTCAAGCTGCCAGCTGATGATTGGCTCACAGTGACCCAGCAACATCTAGCTGATTGGCTCCTCTGCAGTCATGTTCATTGGGCTGTTTCCCTGCCCTTCAGACTACGGAACTGCTCATTGGGGGACTTCTTTGGCTCCGCCCACGCGACCCAGCCAATCGGCCTCAAGAGCAGGAGGATTGTGGGAGGTGGTGTGGTTTGTGTGGGGGGAGGCTTCTGGAAGCCAGTGGTGGCAGTTGGGCTCTGAGGGTTTTTCCTGAGGAGCTGTTTTGTTTGGCGTTTGTAGTTTTAAAAATAAAGTTTGTTTCTTTTGACAAGTGGCTCCTGAATTGTGCCCAGTCAGACTGCGGCATTTGGTGGCTCGCACGGGGAGCGACTGAGGGTAAGTAAACTGCTCGCCCCTGAGGGCAGGGCCGAGAGGATGGGTAGCCATTCTAAGTTACTCTTTGTTTTGCTTCATTTTTGTTTTAAGTTGCCTGTCCCTGGAGATGAGTGAGACGGAAGAAAAACCGCTCACATTTGAGGAAAAACTATTTGCGTTTGAGGAACAGATAGGGAGAAAGGTCGGATGGACATTTCAGTCCCTGGAGATGAGTGAGATGGAAGAAAAACCGCTCACAACTGAGGAAAAACTATTTGCGTCTGAGGAACAGATAGGGAGAAAGGACGGATGCACATGTCAGGAGGATAGAAAGGCTATAATGAAATTTTGTTGTTCCATTTTTATTGATTCTGTCTCGGTTTGGTTTGCTGTTATCTTGCTGGGTTGTATTATAGTAGAAATACGGGATCAGCAATTAGTAAAAAACAAACCGAAAGAGTGTTAAGTAAATTGTTAGAGGAAGGAGGCATCTCAGTAAAATCAAGAATACTCAGGGCATACGTTGATACAATACAAAAATATAGCCCATGGCTTTTTAAGGAGGAGTTGTTAGATATATCACAATGGAACCATCATGGTGAAGATTTAAAAAAATAGAAAAGTACAACCCAGGGACTCTGCCAGTTGGCACATGACATTGTGGGCGAACGTATCTGGTTTGCTTAGTCCAAAGCCTTCAGATCAGACAAAGGTAGAGGACGGAGAAGACATATTGATTCAAGTAAAAGAGGTCTCTCAAGTTAGTCAGAATGAGGAAAAGATTCAAGTACAAGAGAAGGTCTTTCAAGCTAGTGAGACAGAGGAAGGAAGTTTAGAGCAGAAAAAGCCATCAGGGAAAAGTTACAACAGGAGACTGCTAATAACACCTTTCTATCAGAGAGCGAAAGTCTCCAACCAACAGCACCACCTCTACAGGAGACTGCTACTAACAGCATTCTATCACCAGAGGGCATAAGGGTCCAATCAACAGCACCACCTCCATATGCTAAGAGACTCCCAACCCCCGCAGTTGATAGTTGGGATCCTGAGACAGGATCTCAAGTATGCCCTGTATTTGAGGTAGGAGGGCAGCGAATTCACCAGGGTTTATTTTACAAAACAGTGAAGGAGCTAAAAGAGGCTGTAACAACCTATGGTCCTCAAGCACCCTTCACTGTAAGCTTGATCGAATCCATTACCAACTTAAACATGACGCCAGCAGATTGGGCTAATATGTGTAAAGCTGTGCTAACTGGAGGACAATACCTGTTATGGAAGGTTGCTAATTTTGCAAGGAGACAGCTATGGGAAATGCAGCAGCTGGTTATCCTCAGAGAAATCTAGATATGTTGTTAGGAAAGGGACCTTATGAGGATCGGCAGCAACAACTTGCATATGATCCTGGTGTATACGCACAAATTGCTATAGATGCACTTAAGGCATGGAAGACTTTACAAGGACATGGAGGTTTACAAGGTCAATTATCTAAGATAATACAAGGAGCTAATGAACCTTATGCTGAATTTGTAGATAGGCTTATTCAAACAGCTACCAGAGTTTTTGGGAATACAGAACAAGCAATGCCATTAATAAAACAACTGGCTTATGACCAAGCGAATCGTTGGTGCAGAGATATCATTAGACCATGGAAACAGGAAGATTTAAACAAATATATTAAATTGTGTAGAGACATTAATGAACAAGAGCAAGTCATGGCAGCTGCAGTAAAACAGGCTTTAGATGCCAGAGACATTAATGAACAAGGGCAAATTGTGGCAGCTGCAGTAAAACAGGCTTTAGATGCCAGAGACATTAATGAACAAGGGCAAATTGTGGCAGCTGCAGTAAAACAGGCTTTAGATGCCGGGCTAAGAACATGCTACAATTGTCAACAAGCAGGACATTTTAAAAGGAATTGCCCCATAGGAGGAGGGTTTAACAATACTAGGTATCAAAGGAATAGAATACCGGGTATTTGTCCACGATGCCGTAGAGGGAGACATTGGGCTAATGAATGCCGTTCTCAAACCACCATAGAGGGTACTCCATTATCAAAAAACGAACAAGGACAAGGTTTTTATCCACAATATCGTGGACAAAGGCATCGGGCTCCGTTGCCAAAAAACGGACAGGGGGCCCCAATGCTCCGGGGCCCCAAACCACAAATATACGGAGCTCTGGAGGAACCCAGCAACCCCAGCAACCCCATCAGGGTAGTGCCCAGGGCATCAGATCCCTCATCAGACAAACCAGAGGGAGCGCAGGGTTGGACATCTGCGCCTCTGCCAGAGCAGTACTAACTCCAGAGATGGGAGTTCAAATCATTCCCACAGGGGTGAAAGGACCTCTTCCCAAAGGAACAGTAGGCTTATTATTGGGACGCAGCTCTTCTACTCTAAAAGGACTTTTGATAAGTCCTGGAGTAATTGATCCCGATTATGAAGGTGAAATAAAAATTATAGCCAGTTCTCCAAAGGGTATATCAGTAATTTCACCAGGAGATAGAATAGCACAATTACTAATAATACCAAGCCTACGTGATAAATTTTCCAGTCATGTTGTAGAAAGAGGTTCCAAGGGATTAGGCTCCACAGGTGTAGATTGGGCTATGCTTTCTTTAAATTTAGATTCTCGCCCCATGCTAAAACTAAATATTCAAGGACATGAATTTAATGGGCTACTGGATACAGGTGCAGACCTTAGCATTATCTCTCGTCAAGAATGGCCAAAAACATTGGCCATTACAACAAGCCACTCAAACGCTTCGAGGCCTAGGAGTGGCGAATAATCCCGATAAAAGTGCAATGGTATTAGATTGGAAGGATCCTGAAGGATGTGAAGGAACTATACAGCCATATGTATTGGATCATCTTCCTGTAAATTTATGGGGACGAGATGTCTTAGATCAATTAGGTTTGACATTAACAAATAATATCAATCAAAATGCACCCACTATTATGGCTAGACAAGGTTTTAGGAAAGGAAAAAGATTAGAAAAACAAGAACAAGGTATAGCAGCACCAATACAAATAAATCAAGGAACAGACAAACATGGGTTGGATTTTCACAAAGGGCCACTGAGACAATAAAAATTACCTGGAAATCAGAAAGACCAGTATGGGTCCCTCAGTGGCCCTTGACTAAAGAAAAGATACAAGTAGCCCATGATCTGGTCAAACAACAATTAGTGGAAGGACATATACAACCTTCTGTATCTCCCCATAATACTCCCATTTTTGTCATCAAAAAGAAATCTGGTAAATGGAGATTATTGCAAGATTTAAGAGCCATTAATAATGAAATGGTCATTATGGGACCTGCTCAATCGGGGATTCCTCAGTTGTCTGCTTTGCCAAAAACTTGGTATGTTTTAGTTATAGATATTAAAGATTGTTTTTTTTCAATTCCAATTCATCCTGAGGATAGTCCACGTTTTGCATTTACTATCCCTGCACTGAATCATGAAGGTCCTGATCAGAGATATGAATGGAAAGTACTCCCTCAAGGGATGGCTAATAGCCCAACTATGTGTCAAATTTATGTTAACAAAGTAATCCAGCCACTTAGAAATCAAAATCCTGAGCTACAAATATTTCACTATATGGATGACATATTATTAGCACACAAAGCTAAAAACACATTGCTAGAATGTTATGCCACACTTACAAACTTATTAAAAAATTATAATCTAGAGATAGCAATAGATAAAGTACAATTAAATTTTCCAATTAATTATTTGGGAGTTCTATTATCCTCAACCATGGTCCGTCCACCAAAAATTCAAATACGAGTAGATCAACTCAAATCACTTAATGACTTTCAAAAGTTATTAGGAGACATAAATTGGATAAGGCCTTATCTAGGTATTCCAACAGGAGAATTGGGACCTTTATTTGATATCCTAAAAGGTCCATCAGATCCAAATTCACCCCGAATGTTAACGCCTGAAGCAAGAAAGGCATTAAAAATCATTGAAACATATATGGAAAATATGCATTTGGATAGAATTGATATAAGTTTGCCTTTATTATTTATTGTACTATCAACAAAAAATATTCCTACAGGAGTATTTTGGCAAGAAGGTCCATTATTATGGATACATTTATCTTATTCTCCTAACAATATTCTTACTAGGTATCCTGAGGCTGTAGGACAATTAATACTCAAAGGAATAAAAACAGCAAAGGCAGTGTTTGGAATTTCTCCTAATAAAATTATTACTCCATATACTATGAATCAAATTGATGAATTAGCTAATGAGTTAAATACTTGGGCAATAATCATGTGCAAATCTAATGTTTCATTTGATAACCACTTACCATCTAATCCTTTATTGTCTTTTTGGTCATTGCATCCTGTAATTTTTCCAAAAATGACAAGAAAAACACCTATCATGAATGCTCCAAATATATTCACTGATGGATCAAATAATGGTACAGCAGCAATAGTTACCCCTGATCGAACTTTTACATTTTTAGTACCCAAACAATCAGCTCAAAAGGTAGAGCTTAATGCAGTATTACAAACTTTTGTGATGTTTAAAGATTCTGTATTTAATTTATTTTCTGATAGTCAGTATATAGTTAATGCTATAGTATCCCTTGAAGATGCTGGTAGGATTTCCCCTTCTTCTACTGTTTTCTCTTTATTTTCCACTATACAAAGTTTAATCTGGGACAGAAAAGATCCATTCTTTATAGGACATATCAGGGCACATACAGGATTGCCTGGAGCCCTTAGTTTGGGCAATGATTTAGCAGATAAAACTACACATGACGTACATATTTTCTCTATACTAGAAGAAGCTATAAATTTTCATAAAAGGTTCCATGTCAATGCTAATACTTTACAAAAGCGTTTTAAAATAACTAAGGAACAAGCTAGACAAATAATAAAACAATGTCAAAATTGTGTGACCTTTTTACCACAAGTTAATCTTGGAGTCAATCCTAGAGGATTGATACCTAACCATATTTGGCAGATGGACGTCACACACTTGCCAGAATTTGGAAAATTAAAATATTTGCATGTTACAGTTGATACTTCTTCTGGATTTTTGATGGGCTCCCTTCATGCCGGAGAAAAAACTAAAGATGTTATAGCTCATTGCTTACAAAATTTTGCCACTGTGGGCATTCCAAAACAGTTAAAAACAGATAATGCCCCTGGTTATACGTCTACTTCTTTTAAACAATTTTGCTCATCATTTGGCATTACTCATATAACAGGAATCCCATACAATCCACAGGGACAAGGCATAGTTGAAAGAGCTCATCAAACTATTAAAATGTACTTATTAAAGCAAAAAGAGGGAATTGGGAAGGGGTATATATTCCCCAAAGATAAACTTAAAATAACCCTTTTTACTCTAAACTTTTTAAATTTAGATTCATCAGGACTTAGTGCTGCAGAAAGGCATATGTGTCCAAAAAATGTACATAAGCCCAAGGTACTTTGGAAAGATATTCTAACAGGACAATGGAAAGGTCCTGACCCAGTAATTGTCTGGAGTCGGGGGTCTGTTTGTGTGTTTCCACAGGAAGAACAGCAGCCGATTTGGATTCCGGAGAGATTAACTAAAGTCCTGACCCAGTGATTGTCTGGAGTCGGGGGCCTGTTTTTGTGTTTCCACAGGGAGAACAGCAGCCGATTTGGATTCCAGAGAGATTAACTAAAGCAATTTCTACACACCAAAAAGAAGATGATTTGGCTCAAATCCATAACAGCTGATATCCAAAACTCCAATTTGGCTATCCTTACATCTGCGACAGAACCAGGATGCTTTTTTCAATATCTATTTTATTATTGCCCTTTCCCATATCATGAAGTTCTATTTTGTTTTTTGAGCTCATACAGACCTAGGTTAATGTTTTGCTGATCAGTTCTATATATTTTTTTTTACTATAGAGTTTTTAAACATTGCAATGGAGATTTCACCTGTAAAAAGTTATAAGGCCTTTACCATTATGTTATGTGTTGTATGTATTATATTATGTGTGCACACTTGTGTTTTGTGTTTGAATGTACATATGTCCATATATCATATATGATGAGCGCTCATAAAAAAAAAAAAAAAAAAAAAAAAAAAGGATCCAAAAATTTTTTTTTATTCACGTGATTTAAATGGTTTAATTTAAATTGGGTAAATAACTGTTAAGAATTGTTTTAATATGTAAACAAAAAAAGGTTAACAGATCTGTTTGTTTACTTTCACCTATCCTTTTCATTATATTTAATAATTCTTTTCAAGATAATGTAAATTGTTAAGAAAATTGTTTTCTTTTAGTGCCTTCTAGAATGTTACACAATTATTAATATTAACCATTATTGTCAAAATTCTTATCTTCATCCCAGTGCCGGTGGAGATAATGTAAATTGTTAAGAAAATTGTTTTCTTTTAGTGCCTTCTGGAATGTTACACAATGTTTTCTTTAGCTATTATTGCCAGACTTTCTATCTTCATCCCAGTGCCGGTGAAGACAATGTAAATTGTTAAGAAAATTGTTTTCTTTTAGTACCTTCTAGAATGTTATATAATTTTTTCTTTAGCCATTATTGCCAGAATTCCTATCTTCATCCCTGTGCCGGTGAAGACAAAGATAAAACTAATCTACAGTTTCTGCAATAGCCATCACTGAACCGCTTACAGAACTTGCCTAAACTATGTGTCACTTGTATGCATTGTGAACTCACTTGTATGCATTGTGAACTATCTGTTGGTGCAGCGACTTGTGGTAGTATTGGAGTATTGATTTGGTATATCTTCCTCCCTTCTGCTTGTAATGATCGTTCAACTATTTGGGGGCCAACAGAGGTGAGGCAAAGAACCTCACCCCCCCCCGCTGGTACCTCTCCACAGGTGTGGCTGTATATTGGACCGGTAGTCAATGACGGGTAAGATCCAATTACAATGGTACCAACCTAAGACAGGAGGCTGACGCCCTGAGGTCAGCTCATCCAAAGACGGGTAAGGACCATATGTAGTATTGGACAACCTAAGGCAGGCACGGTCCCTAAGCCACATGCTTGTTGTTTAAACAGAGAGGGGGAGATGTTGAGAGCCACAGCCAAAGGGGCCCCAGAAAACTTCCAGCTGCCAGCAAACTCCCAGCTGCCGGCTGATGATTGGCTCACAGTGGCCCCAGCAACATCTAGCTGATTGGCTCCTCTGCGGCGATGTTCATTGGGCTGTTTCCCTGCCCTTCAAGCTGCCAGCTGATGATTGGCTCACAGTGACCCCAGCAACATCTAGCTGATTGGCTCCTCTGCAGTCATGTTCATTGGGCTGTTTCCCTGCCCTTCAGACTACGGAACTGCTCATTGGGGGACTTCTTTGGCTCCGCCCACGCGACCCAGCCAATCGGCCTCAAGAGCAGGAGGATTGTGGGAGGTGGTGTGGTTTGTGTGGGGAGAGGCTTCTGGAAGCCAGTGGTGGCAGTTGGGCTCTGAGGGTTTTTCCTGAGGAGCTGTTTTGTTTGGCGTTTGTAGTTTTAAAAATAAAGTTTGTTTCTTTTGACAAGTGGCTCCTGAATTGTGCCCAGTCAGACTGCGGCAGGGCTACTTCAATAGGACACAAACCATAGCGATAGAACTTGGAACTACATTATTGTGCCAAGTTTCAAAGAGCTAGCACAAACCATGTTTCATTTAGAGTTCCAACTACATGTATCCATATAGGAGAAAACAGAGTGAAACCTAAACATGAAAACGGTTACTGCAAAGGTACGGTTTAACCTAGAAGAACGAAATTTGGTGAGCCAAGTGGGACTGGTGTACTGATCATTACCTGAAAGTATCATCAAGATTGGATGAAAAAATGTTTGCTGAGATTTCAGGAAACTCGTAGTTTTTTGGAAGCTTGGCAACCCCTTTCAATGAAAGTGATTCTCGTAAGTCTCTGCTTGGGGATACTTCCATAGGACACAAACCATAGCGATAGAACTTGGAACTACATTATTGTGCCAAGTTTCAAAGAGCTAGCACAAACCGCGTTTGATTTAGAGTTCCAAATACATGTATCCATATAGGAGAAAACAGAGTGAAACCTAAACATGAAAACGGTTACTGCAAAGGAACTGTTTAACCTAGAAGAACGAAATTTGGTGAGCCAAGTTGGATTGGTGTACTGATCATTACCTGCAAGTATCATCAAGATTGGGTGAAAAAATGTTTGATGAGATTTCAGGAAACTCGTAGATTTTTGGAAGCTTTTGAACACCTTCCAATGAATGTGATTCTCGTCAGTCTCTGCTTGGGGCTACTTCCATAGGACACAAACCATAGCGATAGAACTTGGACCTACATTATTGTGCCAAGTTTCAAAGAGCTAGCACAAACCGTGTTTGATTTAGAGTTCCAACTACATGTATCCATATAGGAGAAAACAGAGTGAAACCTAAACATGAAAACGGTTCCTGCAAAGGAACGGTTTAACCAAGAAGAACGAAATTTGGTGAGCCAAGTGGGACTGGTGTACTGATCATTACCTGCAAGTATCATCAAGATTGGGTGAAAAAATATTTGCTGAGATTTCAGGAAACTCGTAGTTTTTTGGAAGCTTGGCAACCCCTTTCAATGAATGTGATTCTCGTCAGTCTCTGCTTGGGGCTACTTCAATAGGACACAAACCATAGCGATAGAACTTGGAACTACATTATTGTGCCAAGTTTAAAAGAACTAGCACAAACCGTGTTTGATTTAGAGTTCCAACTACATGTATCCATATAGGAGAAAACAGAGTGAAACCTAAACATGAAAACGGTTACTGCAAAGGAACGGTTTAAACTAGAAGAACGAAATTTGGTCAGCCAAGTGGGACTGGTGTACTGATCATTACTTGCAAGTCTCATCAAGATTGGGTGAAAAAATGTTTGCTGAGATTTCAGGAAACTCGTAGTTTTTTGGAAGCTTGGCAACCCCTTCCAATGAATGTGATTCTCGTCAGTCTCTGCTTGGGGCTACTTCCATAGGACACAAACCATAGCGATAGAACTTGGAACTACATTATTGTGCCAAGTTTCAAAGAACTAGCACAAACCGTGTTTGATTTAGAGTTCCAACTACATGTATCCATATTGGAGACAACAGAGGGAAACCTAAACATGAAAACGGTTACTGCAAAGGAATGGTTTAACCTAGAAGAACGAAATTTGGTGAGCCACGTGGGACTGGTGTACTGATCATTACCTGCAAGTATCATCAAGATTGGGTGAAAAAATGTTTGCTGAGATTTCAGGAAACTCGTAGTTTTTTGGAAGCTTGGCAACCCCTTCCAATGAATGTGATTCTCGTCAGTCTCTGCTTGGGGCTACTTTAATAGGACACAAACCATAGCAATAGAATTTGAAACTACATTATTGTGCCAAGTTTCAAAGAGCTAGCACAAACCGTGTTTGATTTAGAGTTCCAACTACATGTATCCATCCATATAGGAGAAAACAGAGTGAAACCTAAACATGAAAACGGTTACGGCAAAGGAACTGTTTAACCTAGAAGAACGAAATTTGGTGAGCCAAGTGGGATTGGTGTACTTATCTTTACCTGCCAGCATCATCAAGATTGGGTGAAAAAAAGTTTGCTGAGATTTCAGGAAACTCGTAGTTTTTTGGAAGCTTGGCAACCCCTTTCAATGAAAGTGATTCTCGTCAGTCTCTCCTTGGGGCTAGTTCCATAGGACACAAACCATAGCGATAGAACTTGGAACTACATTATTGTGCCAAGTTTCAAAGAGCTAGCACAAACCGTGTTTCATTTAGAGTTCCAACTACATGTATCCATATAGGAGAAAACAGAGTGAAACCTAAACATGAAAACGGTTACTGCAAAGGAACGGTTTAACCTAGAAGAACGAAATTTGGTGAGCCAAGTGGGACTGGTGTACTGATCATTACCTGCCAGTACCATCAAGATTGTGTGAAAAAATGTTTGCTGAGATTTCAGGAAATTCGTAGTTTTTTTGGAAGCTTGGCAACCCCTTTCAATGAATGTGATTCTCGTCAGTCTCTGCTTGGGGCTACTTCAATAGGACACAAACCAAAGCGATAGAACTTGGAACTACATTATTGTGCCAAGTTTCAAAGAGCTAGCACAAACCGTGTTTGATTTAGAGTTCCAACTACATGTATCCATATAGGAGAAAACAGAGTGAAACCTAAACATGAAAACGGTTACTGCAAAGGAACGGTTTAACCTAGAAGAACGAAATTTGGTGAGCCAAGTGGGACTGGTGTACTGATCATTACCTGCAAGTATCATCAAGATTGGGTGAAAAAATGTTTGCTGAGATTTCAGGAAACTCGTAGTTTTTTTGGAATCTTGGCAACCCCTTCCAATGAATGTGATTCTAGTCAGTCTCTGCTTGCGGCTACTTCAATAGGACACAAACCATAGCGATAGAACTTCGAACTACATTATTGTGCCAAGTTTCAAAGAGCTAGCACAAACCGTGTTTGTTTTAGAGTTCCAACTACATGTTTCCATATAGGAGAAAACAGAGTGAAACCTAAACATGAAAACGGTTACTGCAAAGGAACGGTTTAACCTAGAAGAAGGAAATTTGGTGAGCCAAGTGGGATTGATGTACTGATCATTACCTGCCAGTACCAGCAAGATTTGGTGAAAAAATGTTTGCTGAGATTTCAGGAAACTCGTAGTTTTTTGGAACCTTGGGAACCCCTTCCAATGAATGTGATTCTCGTCAGTCTCTGCATGGGGCTAGTTCCATAGGACACAAACCATAGCGATAGAACTTGGAACTACATTACTGTGCCAAGTTTCAAAGAGCTAGCACAAACCGTGTTTCATTTAGAGTTCCAACTACATGTATCCATATAGGAGAAAACAGAGTGAAACCTAAACATGAAAACGGTTACTGCAAAGGAATGGTTTAACCCAGAAGAACGAAATTTCGTGAGCCAAGTGGGACTGGTGTACTGATCATTACCTGCAAGTATCATCAAGATTGGGTGAAAAAATGTTTGCTGAGATTTCAGGAAACTCGTAGTTTTTTGGAAGCTAGGCAACCCCTTCCAATGAATGTGATTCTCGTCAGTCTCTGCGTGGGGCTACTTCAATAGGACACAAACCATAGCGATAGAACTTGGAACCACATTATTGTGCCAAGTTTCAAAGAGCTAGCACAAACCGTGTTTGATTTAGAGTTCCAACTACATGTATCCATATAGGAGAAAACAGAGTGAAACCTAAACATGAAAACGGTTACTGCAAAGGAACAGTTTAACCTAGAAGAAGGAAATTTGGTGAGCCAAGTGGGATTGATGTTCTGATCATTACCTGCCAGTACCAGCAAGATTGGGTGAAAAAATGTTTGCTGAGATTTCAGAAAACTCGTAGTTTTTTGTAACCTTGGGAACCCCTTCCAATGAATGTGATTCTCCTCAGTCTCTGCATGGGGCTTGTTCCATAGGACACAAACCATAGCGATAGAACTTGGAACTACATTATGTGCCAAGTTTCAAAGAGCTAGCACAAACCGTGTTTCATTTAGAGTTCCAACTACATGTATCCATATAGGAGAAAACAGAGTGAAACCTAAACATGAAAACGGTTACTGCAAAGGAATGGTTTAACCTAGAAGAACGAAATTTTCGTGAGCCAAGTGGGACTGGTATACTGATCATTACCTGCAAGTATCATCAAGATGGGGTGAAAAAATGTTTGCTGAGATTTCAGGACACTCGTAGTTTTTTGGAAGCTTGGCAACCCCTTCCAATGAATGTGATTCTCGTCAGTCTCTGCTTGGGGCTACTTCAATAGGACACAAACCATAGCGATAGAACTTGGAACTACATTATTGTGCCAAGTTTCAAAGAGCTAGCACAAACCATGTTTGATTTAGAGTTCCAACTACATGTATCCATATAGGAGAAAACAGAATGTAACCTAAACATGAAAACGTTCCTGCAAAGGAACGGTTTAACCTAGATGAAGGAAATTTGGTGAGCCAAGTGGGATTGGTGTACTGATCATTACCTGCCAGTACCATCAAGATTGTGTGAAAAAATGTTTGCTGAGATTTCAGGAAATTCGTAGTTTTTTGGAAGCTTGGCAACCCCTTTCAATGAAGGTGATTCTCGTCAGTCTCTGCTTGGGGCTACTTCAATAGGACACAAACCATAGCGATAGAACTTGGAACTACATTATTGTGCCAAGTTTCAAAGAGCTAGCACAAACCATGTTTCATTTAGAGTTCCAACTACATGTATCCATATAGGAGAAAACAGAGTGAAACCTAAACATGAAAACGGTTACTGCAAAGGTACGGTTTAACCTAGAAGAACGAAATTTGGTGAGCCAAGTGGGACTGGTGTACTGATCATTACCTGAAAGTATCATCAAGATTGGATGAAAAAATGTTTGCTGAGATTTCAGGAAACTCGTAGTTTTTTGGAAGCTTGGCAACCCCTTTCAATGAAAGTGATTCTCGTAAGTCTCTGCTTGGGGATACTTCCATAGGACACAAACCATAGCGATAGAACTTGGAACTACATTATTGTGCCAAGTTTCAAAGAGCTAGCACAAACCGCGTTTGATTTAGAGTTCCAAATACATGTATCCATATAGGAGAAAACAGAGTGAAACCTAAACATGAAAACGGTTACTGCAAAGGAACTGTTTAACCTAGAAGAACGAAATTTGGTGAGGCAAGTTGGATTGGTGTACTGATCATTACCTGCAAGTATCATCAAGATTGGGTGAAAAAATGTTTGATGAGATTTCAGGAAACTCGTAGATTTTTGGAAGCTTTTGAACACCTTCCAATGAATGTGATTCTCATCAGTCTCTGCTTGGGGCTACTTCCATAGGACACAAACCATAGCGATAGAACTTGGACCTACATTATTGTGCCAAGTTTCAAAGAGCTAGCACAAACCGTGTTTGATTTAGAGTTCCAACTACATGTATCCATATAGGAGAAAACAGAGTGAAACCTAAACATGAAAACGGTTCCTGCAAAGGAACGGTTTAACCAAGAAGAACGAAATTTGGTGAGCCAAGTGGGACTGGTGTACTGATCATTACCTGCAAGTATCATCAAGATTGGGTGAAAAAATATTTGCTGAGATTTCAGGAAACTCGTAGTTTTTTGGAAGCTTGGCAACCCCTTTCAATGAATGTGATTCTCGTCAGTCTCTGCTTGGGGCTACTTCAATAGGACACAAACCATAGCGATAGAACTTGGAACTACATTATTGTGCCAAGTTTAAAAGAACTAGCACAAACCGTGTTTGATTTAGAGTTCCAACTACATGTATCCATATAGGAGAAAACAGAGTGAAACCTAAACATGAAAACGGTTACTGCAAAGGAACGGTTTAAACTAGAAGAACGAAATTTGGTCAGCCAAGTGGGACTGGTGTACTGATCATTACTTGCAAGTATCATCAAGATTGGGTGAAAAAATGTTTGCTGAGATTTCAGGAAACTCGTAGTTTTTTGGAACCTTGGCAACCCCTTCCAATGAATGTGATTCTCGTCAGTCTCTGCTTGGGGCTACTTCCATAGGACACAAACCATAGCGATAGAACTTGGAACTACATTATTGTGCCAAGTTTCAAAGAACTAGCACAAACCGTGTTTGATTTAGAGTTCCAACTACATGTATCCATATTGGAGACAACAGAGTGAAACCTAAACATGAAAACGGTTACTGCAAAGGAACGGTTTAACCTAGAAGAACGAAATTTGGTGAGCCAAGTGGGACTGGTGTACTGATCATTACCTGCAAGTATCATCAAGATTGGGTGAAAAAATGTTTGCTGAGATTTCAGGAAACTCGTAGTTTTTTGGAAGCTTGGCAACCCCTTCCAATGAATGTGATTCTCGTCAGTCTCTGCTTGGGGATACTTCCATAGGACACAAACCATAGCGATAGAACTTGGAACTACATTATTGTGCCAAGTTTCAAAGAGCTAGCACAAACCGCGTTTGATTTAGAGTTCCAAATACATGTATCCATATAGGAGAAAACAGAGTGAAACCTAAACATGAAAACGGTTACTGCAAAGGAACTGTTTAACCTAGAAGAACGAAATTTGGTGAGCCAAGTTGGATTGGTGTACAGATCATTACCTGCAAGTATCATCAAGATTGGGTGAAAAAATGTTTGATGAGATTTCAGGAAACTCGTAGATTTTTGGAAGCTTTTGAACACCTTCCAATGAATGTGATTCTCGTCAGTCTCTGCTTGGGGCTACTTTAATAGGACACAAACCATAGCAATAGAATTTGAAACTACATTATTGTGCCAAGTTTCAAAGAGCTAGCACAAACCGTGTTTGATTTAGAGTTCCAACTACATGTATCCATCCATATAGGAGAAAACAGAGTGAAACCTAAACATGAAAACGGTTACGGCAAAGGAACTGTTTAACCTAGAAGAACGAAATTTGGTGAGCCAAGTGGGATTGGTGTACTTATCTTTACCTGCCAGCATCATCAAGATTGGGTGAAAAAAAGTTTGCTGAGATTTCAGGAAACTCGTAGTTTTTTGGAAGCTTGGCAACCCCTTTCAATGAAAGTGATTCTCGTCAGTCTCTCCTTGGGGCTAGTTCCATAGGACACAAACCATAGCGATAGAACTTGGAACTACATTATTGTGCCAAGTTTCAAAGAGCTAGCACAAACCGTGTTTCATTTAGAGTTCCAACTACATGTATCCATATAGGAGAAAACAGAGTGAAACCTAAACATGAAAACGGTTACTGCAAAGGAACGGTTTAACCTAGAAGAACGAAATTTGGTGAGCCAAGTGGGACTGGTGTACTGATCATTACCTGCCAGTACCCTGAAGATTGTGTGAAAAAATGTTTGCTGAGATTTCAGGAAATTCGTAGTTTTTTGGAAGCTTGGCAACCCCTTTCAATGAATGTGATTCTCGTCAGTCTCTGCTTGGGGCTACTTCAATAGGACACAAACCAAAGCGATAGAACTTGGAACTACATTATTGTGCCAAGTTTCAAAGAGCTAGCACAAACCGTGTTTGATTTAGAGTTCCAACTACATGTATCCATATAGGAGAAAACAGAGTGAAACCTAAACATGAAAACGGTTACTGCAAAGGAACGGTTTAACCTAGAAGAACGAAATTTGGTGAGCCAAGTGGGACTGGTGTACTGATCATTACCTGCAAGTATCATCAAGATTGGGTGAAAAAATGTTTGCTGAGATTTCAGGAAACTCGTAGTTTTTTTGGAATCTTGGCAACCCCTTCCAATGAATGTGATTCTAGTCAGTCTCTGCTTGCGGCTACTTCAATAGGACACAAACCATAGCGATAGAACTTCGAACTACATTATTGTGCCAAGTTTCAAAGAGCTAGCACAAACCGTGTTTGTTTTAGAGTTCCAACTACATGTTTCCATATAGGAGAAAACAGAGTGAAACCTAAACATGAAAACGGTTACTGCAAAGGAACGGTTTAACCTAGAAGAAGGAAATTTGGTGAGCCAAGTGGGATTGATGTACTGATCATTACCTGCCAGTACCAGCAAGATTGGGTGAAAAAATGTTTGCTGAGATTTCAGGAAACTCGTAGTTTTTTGGAACCTTGGGAACCCCCTTCCAATGAATGTGATTCTCGTCAGTCTCTGCATGGGGCTAGTTCCATAGGACACAAACCATAGCGATAGAACTTGGAACTACATTACTGTGCCAAGTTTCAAAGAGCTAGCACAAACCGTGTTTCATTTAGAGTTCCAACTACATGTATCCATATAGGAGAAAACAGAGTGAAACCTAAACATGAAAAACGGTTACTGCAAAGGAATGGTTTAACCCAGAAGAACGAAATTTCGTGAGCCAAGTGGGACTGGTGTACTGATCATTACCTGCAAGTATCATCAAGATTGGGTGAAAAAATGTTTGCTGAGATTTCAGGAAACTCGTAGTTTTTTGGAAGCTAGGCAACCCCTTCCAATGAATGTGATTCTCGTCAGTCTCTGCGTGGGGCTACTTCAATAGGACACAAACCATAGCGATAGAACTTGGAACCACATTATTGTGCCAAGTTTCAAAGAGCTAGCACAAACCGTGTTTGATTTAGAGTTCCAACTACATGTATCCATATAGGAGAAAACAGAGTGAAACCTAAACATGAAAACGGTTACTGCAAAGGAACAGTTTAACCTAGAAGAAGGAAATTTGGTGAGCCAAGTGGGATTGATGTTCTGATCATTACCTGCCAGTACCAGCAAGATTGGGTGAAAAAATGTTTGCTGAGATTTCAGAAAACTCGTAGTTTTTTGTAACCTTGGGAACCCCTTCCAATGAATGTGATTCTCCTCAGTCTCTGCATGGGGCTTGTTCCATAGGACACAAACCATAGCGATAGAACTTGGAACTACATTATTGTGCCAAGTTTCAAAGAGCTAGCACAAACCGTGTTTCATTTAGAGTTCCAACTACATGTATCCATATAGGAGAAAACAGAGTGAAACCTAAACATGAAAACGGTTACTGCAAAGGAATCGTTTAACCTAGAAGAACGAAATTTCGTGAGCCAAGTGGGACTGGTGTACTGATCATTACCTGCAAGTATCATCAAGATGGGGTGAAAAAATGTTTGCTGAGATTTCAGGAAACTCGTAGTTTTTTGGAAGCTTGGCAACCCCTTCCAATGAATGTGATTCTCGTCAGTCTCTGCTTGGGGCTACTTCAATAGGACACAAACCAAAGCGATAGAACTTGGAACTACATTATTGTGCCAAGTTTCAAAGAGCTAGCACAAACCGTGTTTGATTTAGAGTTCCAACTACATGTATCCATATAGGAGAAAACAGAGTGAAACCTAAACATGAAAACGGTTACTGCAAAGGAACGGTTTAACCTAGAAGAACGAAATTTGGTGAGCCAAGTGGGACTGGTGTACTGATCATTACCTGCAAGTATCATCAAGATTGGGTGAAAAAATGTTTGCTGAGATTTCAGGAAACTCGTAGTTTTTTTGGAATCTTGGCAACCCCTTCCAATGAATGTGATTCTAGTCAGTCTCTGCTTGCGGCTACTTCAATAGGACACAAACCATAGCGATAGAACTTCGAACTACATTATTGTGCCAAGTTTCAAAGAGCTAGCACAAACCGTGTTTGTTTTAGAGTTCCAACTACATGTTTCCATATAGGAGAAAACAGAGTGAAACCTAACCATGAAAACGGTTACTGCAAAGGAACGGTTTAACCTAGAAGAAGGAAATTTGGTGAGCCAAGTGGGATTGATGTACTGATCATTACCTGCCAGTACCAGCAAGATTGGGTGAAAAAATGTTTGCTGAGATTTCAGGAAACTCGTAGTTTTTTGGAACCTTGGGAAACCCTTCCAATGAATGTGATTCTCGTCAGTCTCTGCATGGGGCTACTTCAATAGGACACAAACCATAGCGATAGAACTTGGAACTACATTATTGTGCCAAGTTTCAAAGAGCTAGCACAAACCATGTTTCATTTAGAGTTCCAACTACATGTATCCATATAGGAGAAAACAGAGTGAAACCTAAACATGAAAACGGTTACTGCAAAGGTACGGTTTAACCTAGAAGAACGAAATTTGGTGAGCCAAGTGGGACTGGTGTACTGATCATTACCTGAAAGTATCATCAAGATTGGATGAAAAAATGTTTGCTGAGATTTCAGGAAACTCGTAGTTTTTTGGAAGCTTGGCAACCCCTTTCAATGAAAGTGATTCTCGTAAGTCTCTGCTTGGGGATACTTCCCTAGGACACAAACCATAGCGATAGAACTTGGAACTACATTATTGTGCCAAGTTTCAAAGAGCTAGCACAAACCGTGTTTGATTTAGAGTTCCAAATACATGTATCCATGTAGGAGAAAACAGAGTGAAACCTAAACATGAAAACGGTTACTGCAAAGGAACTGTTTAACCTAGAAGAACGAAATTTGGTGAGCCAAGTTGGATTGGTGTACTGATCATTACCTGCAAGTATCATCAAGATTGGGTGAAAAAATGTTTGATGAGATTTCAGGAAACTCGTAGATTTTTGGAAGCTTTTGAACACCTTCCAATGAATGTGATTCTCGTCAGTCTCTGCTTGGGGCTACTTCCATAGGACACAAACCATAGCGATAGAACTTGGACCTACATTATTGTGCCAAGTTTCAAAGAGCTAGCACAAACCGTGTTTGATTTAGAGTTCCAACTACATGTATCCATATAGGAGAAAACAGAGTGAAACCTAAACATGAAAACGGTTCCTGCAAAGGAACGGTTTAACCAAGAAGAACGAAATTTGGTGAGCCAAGTGGGACTGGTGTACTGATCATTACCTGCAAGTATCATCAAGATTGGGTGAAAAAATATTTGCTGAGATTTCAGGAAACTCGTAGTTTTTTGGAAGCTTGGCAACCCCTTTCAATGAATGTGATTCCGTCAGTCTCTGCTTGGGGCTACTTCAATAGGACACAAACCATAGCGATAGAACTTGGAACTACATTATTGTGCCAAGTTTAAAAGAACTAGCACAAACCGTGTTTGATTTAGAGTTCCAACTACATGTATCCATATAGGAGAAAACAGAGTGAAACCTAAACATGAAAACGGTTACTGCAAAGGAACGGTTTAAACTAGAAGAACGAAATTTGGTCAGCCAAGTGGGACTGGTGTACTGATCATTACTTGCAAGTATCATCAAGATTGGGTGAAAAAATGTTTGCTGAGATTTCAGGAAACTCGTAGTTTTTTGGAAGCTTGGCAACCCCTTCCAATGAATGTGATTCTCGTCAGTCTCTGCTTGGGGCTACTTCCATAGGACACAAACCATAGCGATAGAACTTGGAACTACATTATTGTGCCAAGTTTCAAAGAACTAGCACAAACCGTGTTTGATTTAGAGTTCCAACTACATGTATCCATATTGGAGACAACAGAGGGAAACCTAAACATGAAAACGGTTACTGCAAAGGAACGGTTTAACCTAGAAGAACGAAATTTGGTGAGCCAAGTGGGACTGGTGTACTGATCATTACCTGCAAGTATCATCAAGATTGGGTGAAAAAATGTTTGCTGAGATTTCAGGAAACTCGTAGTTTTTTGGAAGCTTGGCAACCCCTTCCAATGAATATGATTCTCGTCAGTCTCTGCTTGGGGCTACTTCCATAGGACACAAACCATAGCGATAGAACTTGGACCTACATTATTGTGCCAAGTTTCAAAGAGCTAGCACAAACCGTGTTTGATTTAGAGTTCCAACTACATGTATCCATATAGGAGAAAACAGTGTGAAACCTAAACATGAAAACGGTTCCTGCAAAGAACGGTTTAACCTAGAAGAACGAAATTTGGTGAGCCAAGTGGGACTGGTGTACTGATCATTACCTGCAAGTATCATCAAGATTGGGTGAAAAAATATTTGCTGAGATTTCAGGAAACTCGTAGTTTTTTGGAAGCTTGGCAACCCCTTTCAATGAATGTGATTCTCGTCAGTCTCTGCTTGGGGCTACTTCAATAGGACACAAACCATAGCGATAGAACTTGGAACTACATTATTGTGCCAAGTTTAAAAGAACTAGCACAAACCGTGTTTGATTTAGAGTTCCAACTACATGTATCCATATTGGAGACAACAGAGGGAAACCTAAACATGAAAACGGTTACTGCAAAGGAACGGTTTAACCTAGAAGAACGAAATTTGGTGAGCCAAGTGGGACTGGTGTACTGATCATTAGCTGCAAGTATCATCAAGATTGGGTGAAAAAAATGTTTGCTGAGATTTCAGGAAACTCTTAGTTTTTTGGAAGCTTGGCAACCCCTTTCAATGAAAGTGATTCTCGTCAGACTCTGCGTGGGGATACTTCCATAGGACACAAACTATAGCGATAGAACTTGGAACTACATTACTGTGCCAAGTTTCAAAGAGCTAGCACAAACCGTGTTTGATTTAGAGTTCCAACTACATGTATCCATATAGGAGAAACCAGAGTGAAACCTAAACATGAAAACGGTTACTGCAAAGGAACGGTTTAACCTAGAAGAACGAAATTTGGTCAGCCAAGTGGGACTGGTGTACTGATCATTACCTGCCAGTATCATCAAGATTGGGTGAAAAAATGTTTGCTGAGATTTCAGGAAACTCGTAGTTTTTTGGAAGCTTGGCAACCCCTTTCAATAAATGTGATTCTCGTCAGTCTCTGCTGGGGCTACTTCAATAGGACACAAACCATAGCAATAGAATTTGAAACTACATTATTGTGCCAAGTTTCAAAGAGCTAGCACAAACCGTGTTTGATTTAGAGTTCCAACTACATGTATCCATCCATATAGGAGAAAACAGAGTGAAACCTAAACATGAAAACGGTTACTGCAAAGGAACTGTTTAACCTAGAAGAACGAAATTTGGTGAGCCAAGTGGGATTGGTGTACTTATCATTACCTGCCAGCATCATCAAGATTGGGTGAAAAAAGTTTGCTGAGATTTCAGGAAACTCGTAGTTTTTTGGAAGCTTGGCAACCCCTTTCAATGAAAGTGATTCTCGTCAGTCTCTGCTTGGGGCTACTTCCATAGGACACAAACCATAGCGATAGAACTTGGAACTACATTATTGTGCCAAGTTTCAAAGAGCTAGCACAAACCGCGTTTCATTTAGAGTTCCAACTACATGTATCCATATAGGAGAAAACAGAGTGAAACCTAAACATGAAAACGGTTACTGCAAAGGAACGGTTTAACCTAGAAGAACGAAATTTGGTGAGCCAAGTGGGATTGGTGTACTGATCATTACCTGCCAGTACCATCAAGATTGTGTGAGAAAATGTTTGCTGAGATTTCAGGAAATTCGTAGTTTTTTGGAAGCTTGGCAACCCCTTTCAATGAATGTGATTCTCGTCAGTCTCTGCTTGGGGCTACTTCAATAGGACACAAACCAAAGCGATAGAACTTGGAACTACATTATTGTGCCAAGTTTCAAAGAGCTAGCACAAACCGTGTTTGATTTAGAGTTCCAACTACATGTATCCATATAGGAGAAAACAGAGTGAAACCTAAACATGAAAACGGTTACTGCAAAGGAACGGTTTAACCTAGAAGAACGAAATTTGGTGAGCCAAGTGGGACTGGTGTACTGATCATTACCTGCAAGTATCATCAAGATTGGGTGAAAAAATGTTTGCTGAGATTTCAGGAAACTCGTAGTTTTTTGGAATCTTGGCAACCCCTTCCAATGAATGTGATTCTAGTCAGTCTCTGCTTGCGGCTACTTCAATAGGACACAAACCATAGCGATAGAACTTCGAACTACATTATTGTGCCAAGTTTCAAAGAGCTAGCACAAACCGTGTTTGATTTAGAGTTCCAACTACATGTTTCCATATAGGAGAAAACAGAGTGAAACCTAAACATGAAAACGGTTACTGCAAAGGAACGGTTTAACCTAGAAGAAGGAAATTTGGTGAGCCAAGTGGGATTGATGTACTGATCATTACCTGCCAGTACCAGCAAGATTGGGTGAAAAAATGTTTGCTGAGATTTCAGAAAACTCGTAGTTTTTTGGAACCTTGGGAACCCCTTCCAATGAATGTGATTCTCGTCAGTCTCTGCATGGGGCTTGTTCCATAGGACACAAACCATAGCGATAGAACTTGGAACTACATTATTGTGCCAAGTTTCAAAGAGCTAGCACAAACCGTGTTTCATTTAGAGTTCCAACTACATGTATCCATATAGGAGAAAACAGAGTGAAACCTAAACATGAAAACGGTTACTGCAAAGGAATGGTTTAACCTAGAAGAACGAAATTTCGTGAGCCAAGTGGGACTGGTGTACTGATCATTACCTGCAAGTATCATCAAGATGGGGTGAAAAAATGTTTGCTGAGATTTCAGGAAACTCGTAGTTTTTTGGAAGCTTGGCAACCCCTTCCAATGAATGTGATTCTCGTCAGTCTCTGCTTGGGGCTACTTCAATAGGACACAAACCATAGCGATAGAACTTGGAACTACATTATTGTGCCAAGTTTCAAAGAGCTAGCACAAACCATGTTTGATTTAGAGTTCCAACTACATGTATCCATATAGGAGAAAACAGAATGTAACCTAAACATGAAAACGGTTCCTGCAAAGGAACGGTTTAACCTAGAAGAAGGAAATTTGGTGAGCCAAGTGGGATTGGTGTACTGATCATTACCTGCCAGTACCATCAAGATTGTGTGAAAAAATGTTTGCTGAGATTTCAGGAAATTCGTAGTTTTTTGGAAGCTTGGCAACCCTTTCAATGAATGTGATTCTCGTCAGTCTCTGCTTGGGGCTACTTCAATAGGACACAAACCAAAGCGATAGAACTTGGAACTACATTATTGTGCCAAGTTTCAAAGAGCTAGCACAAACCGTGTTTGATTTAGAGTTCCAACTACATGTATCCATATAGGAGAAAACAGAGTGAAACCTAAACATGAAAACGGTTACTGCAAAGGAACGGTTTAACCTAGAAGAACGAAATTTGGTGAGCCAAGTGGGACTGGTGTACTGATCATTACCTGCAAGTATCATCAAGATTGGGTGAAAAAATGTTTGCTGAGATTTCAGGAAACTCGTAGTTTTTTTGGAATCTTGGCAACCCCTTCCAATGAATGTGATTCTCGTCAGTCTCTCCTTGCGGCTACTTCAATAGGACACAAACCATAGCGATAGAACTTCGAACTACATTATTGTGCCAAGTTTCAAAGAGCTAGCACAAACCGTGTTTGATTTAGAGTTCCAACTACATGTTTCCATATAGGAGAAAACAGAGTGAAACCTAACCATGAAAACGGTTACTGCAAGGAACGGTTTAACCTAGAAGAAGGAAATTTGGTGAGCCAAGTGGGATTGATGTACTGATCATTACCTGCCAGTACCAGCAAGATTGGGTGAAAAAATGTTTGCTGAGATTTCAGGAAACTCGTAGTTTTTTAGGAAGCTTGGCAACCCCTTCCAATGAATGTGATTCTCGTCAGTCTCTGCTTGGGGCTACTTCCATAGGAAACAAACCATAGCGATAGAACTTGGAACTACATTATTGTGCCAAGTTTCAAAGAACTAGCACAAACCGTGTTTGATTTAGAGTTCCAACTACATGTATCCATATTGGAGACAACAGAGGGAAACCTAAACATGAAAACGGTTACTGCAAAGGAACGGTTTAACCTAGAAGAACGAAATTTGGTGAGCCAAGTGGGACTGGTGTACTGATCATTAGCTGCAAGTATCATCAAGATTGGGTGAAAAAAATGTTTGCTGAGATTTCAGGAAACTCTTAGTTTTTTGGAAGCTTGGCAACCCCTTTCAATGAAAGTGATTCTCGTCAGACTCTGCGTTGGGATACTTCCATAGGACACAAACTATAGCGATAGAACTTGGAACTACATTACTGTGCCAAGTTTCAAAGAGCTAGCACAAACCGTGTTTGATTTAGAGTTCCAACTACATGTATCCATATAGGAGAACACAGAGTGAAACCTAAACATGAAAACGGTTACTGCAAAGGAACGGTTTAACCTGGAAGAACGAAATTTGGTGAGCCAAGTGGGACTGGTGTACTGATCGTTACCTGCAAGTATCATCAAGATTGGGTGAAAAAATGTTTGCTGAGATTTCAGGAAACTCGTAGTTTTTTGGATGCTTGGCAACCCCTTCCAATTAATGTGATTCTCGTCAGTCTCTGCATGGGCTACTTCCATAGGACACAAACCATAGCGATAGAACTTGGAACTACATTATTGTGCCAAGTTTCAAACAGCTAGCACAAACCGTGTTTCATTTAGAGTTCCAACTACATGTATCCATATAGGAGAAACCAGAGTGAAACCTAAACATGAAAACTGTACTGCAAAGTAACGGTTTAACCTAGAAGAACAAAATTTGGTGAGCCAAGTGGGACTGGTGTACTGATCATTACCTGCAAGTATCATCAAGATTGGGTGAATAAAATCTTTGCTGAGATTTCAGGAATCTCGTAGTTTTTTGGAAGCTTGGCAACCCCTTTCAATGAAAGTGATTCTCGTTAGACTCTGCGTGGGGATACTTCCATAGGACACAAACCATAGCGATAGAACTTGGAACTACATTATTGTGCCACGTTTCAAAGAGCTAGCACAAACCGTGTTTGATTTAGAGTTCCAACTACATGTATCCATATAGGAGAAACCAGAGTGAAACCTAAAAATGAAAACGGTTACTGCAAAGGAACGGTTTAACCTAGAAGAACGAAATTTGGTCAGCCAAGTGGGACTGGTGTACTGATCATTACCTGCCAGTATCATCAAGATCGGGTGAAAAAATGTTTGCTGAGATTTCAGGAAACTCGTAGTTTTTTGGAAGCTTGGCAACCCCTTTCAATAAATGTGATTCTCGTCAGTCTCTGCTTGGGGCTACTTCAATAGGACACAAACCATAGCGATAGAACTTGGAACTACATTATTGTGCCAAGTTTCAAAGAGCTAGCACAAACCATGTTTCATTTAGAGTTCCAACTACATGTATCCATAAAGGAGAAAACAGAGTGAAACCTAAACATGAAAACGGTTACTGCAAAGGAACGGTTTAACCTAGAAGAAGGAAATTTGGTGAGCCAAGTGGGATTGATGTACTGATCATTACCTGCCAGTACCAGCAAGATTGGGTGAAAAAATGTTTGCTGAGATTTCAGGAATCTCGTAGTTTTTTGGAAGATTGGCAACCCCTTCCAATGAATGTGATTCTCGTCAGTCTCTGCTTGGGGCTACTTCCATAGGAAACAAACCATAGCGATAGAACTTGGAACTACATTATTGTGCCAAGTTTCAAAGAACTAGCACAAACCGTGTTTGATTTAGAGTTCCAACTACATGTATCCATATTGGAGACAACAGAGGGAAACCTAAACATGAAAACGGTTACTGCAAAGGAACGGTTTAACCTAGAAGAACGAAATTTGGTGAGCCAAGTGGGACTGGGGTACTGATCATTAGCTGCAAGTATCATCAAGATTGGGTGAAAAAAATGTTTGCTGAGATTTCAGGAAACTCTTAGTTTTTTGGAAGCTTGGCAACCCCTTTCAATGAAGTGATTCTCGTCAGACTCTGCGTGGGGATACTTCCATAGGACACAAACTATAGCGATAGAACTTGGAACTACATTACTGTGCCAAGTTTCAAAGAGCTAGCACAAACCGTGTTTGATTTAGAGTTCCAACTACATGTATCCATATAGGAGAAAACAGAGTGAAACCTAAACATGAAAACGGTTACTGCAAAGGAACGGTTTAACCTGGAAGAACGAAATTTGGTGAGCCAAGTGGGACTGGTGTACTGATCGTTACCTGCAAGTATCATCAAGATTGGGTGAAAAAATGTTTGCTGAGATTTCAGGAAACTCGTAGTTTTTTGGAAGCTTGGCAACCCCTTCCAATTAATGTGATTCTCGTCAGTCTCTGCATGGGGCTACTTCCATAGGACACAAACCATAGCGATAGAACTTGGAACTACATTATTGTGCCAAGTTTCAAAGAGCTAGCACAAACCGTGTTTCATTTAGAGTTCCAACTACATGTATCCATATAGGAGAAACCAGAGTGAAACCTAAACATGAAAACTGTTACTGCAAAGTAACGGTTTAACCTAGAAGAACAAAATTTGGTGAGCCAAGTGGGACTGGTGTACTGATCATTACCTGCCAGTATCATCAAGATCGGGTGAAAAAATGTTTGCTGAGATTTCAGGAAACTCGTAGTTTTTTGGAAGCTTGGCAACCCCTTTCAATAAATGTGATTCTCGTCAGTCTCTGCTTGGGGCCACTTCAATAGGACACAAACCATAGCGATAGAACTTGGAACTACATTATTGTGCCAAGTTTCAAAGAGCTAGCACAAACCATGTTTCATTTAGAGTTCCAACTACATGTATCCATATAGGAGAAAACAGAGTGAAACCTAAACATGAAAACGGTTACTGCAAAGGTACGGTTTAACCTAGAAGAACGAAATTTGGTGAGCCAAGTGGGACTGGTGTACTGATCATTACCTGAAAGTATCATCAAGATTGGATGAAAAAATGTTTGCTGAGATTTCAGGAAACTCGTAGTTTTTTGGAAGCTTGGCAACCCCTTTCAATGAAAGTGATTCTCGTAAGTCTCTGCTTGGGGATACTTCCATAGGACACAAACCATAGCGATAGAACTTGGAACTACATTATTGTGCCAAGTTTCAAAGAGCTAGCACAAACCGCGTTTGATTTAGAGTTCCAAATACATGTATCCATATAGGAGAAAACAGAGTGAAACCTAAACATGAAAACGGTTACTGCAAAGGAACTGTTTAACCTAGAAGAACGAAATTTGGTGAGCCAAGTTGGATTGGTGTACTGATCATTACCTGCAAGTATCATCAAGATTGGGTGAAAAAATGTTTGATGAGATTTCAGGAAACTCGTAGATTTTTGGAAGCTTTTGAACACCTTCCAATGAATGTGATTCTCGTCAGTCTCTGCTTGGGGCTACTTCCATAGGACACAAACCATAGCGATAGAACTTGGACCTACATTATTGTGCCAAGTTTTCAAAGAGCTAGCACAAACCGTGTTTGATTTAGAGTTCCAACTACATGTATCCATATAGGAGAAAACAGAGTGAAACCTAAACATGAAAACGGTTCCTGCAAAGGAACGGTTTAACCAAGAAGAACGAAATTTGGTGAGCCAAGTGGGACTGGTGTACTGATCATTACCTGCAAGTATCATCAAGATTGGGTGAAAAAATGTTTGCTGAGATTTCAGGAAACTCGTAGTTTTTTGGAAGCTTGGCAACCCCTTCCAATGAATGTGATTCTCGTCAGTCTCTGCTTGGGGCTACTTCCATAGGACACAAACCATAGCGATAGAACTTGGACCTACATTATTGTGCCAAGTTTCAAAGAGCTAGCACAAACCGTGTTTGATTTAGAGTTCCAACTACATGTATCCATATAGGATAAAACAGAGTGAAACCTAAACATGAAAACGGTTCCTGCAAAGGAACGGTTTAACCTAGAAGAACGAAATTTGGTGAGCCAAGTGGGACTGGTGTACTGATCATTACCTGCAAGTATCATCAAGATTGGGTGAAAAAATATTTGCTGAGATTTCAGGAAACTCGTAGTTTTTTGGAAGCTTGGAAACCCTTTCAATGAATGTGATTCTCGTCAGTCTCTGCTTGGGGCTACTTCAATAGGACACAAACCATAGCGATAGAACTTGGAACTACATTATTGTGCCAAGTTTCAAAGAGCTAGCACAAACCATGTTTCATTTAGAGTTCCAACTACATGTATCCATAAAGGAGAAAACAGAGTGAACCTAAACATGAAAACGGTTACTGCAAAGGAACGGTTTAACCTAGAAGAAGGAAATTTGGTGAGCCAAGTGGGATTGATGTACTGATCATTACCTGCCAGTACCAGCAAGATTGGGTGAAAAAATGTTTGCTGAGATTTCAGGAATCTCGTAGTTTTTTGGAAGATTGGCAACCCCTTCCAATGAATGTGATTCTCGTCAGTCTCTGCTTGGGGCTACTTCCATAGGAAACAAACCATAGCGATAGAACTTGGAACTACATTATTGTGCCAAGTTTCAAAGAACTAGCACAAACCGTGTTTGATTTAGAGTTCCAACTACATGTATCCATATGGAGACAACAGAGGGAAACCTAAACATGAAAACGGTTACTGCAAAGGAACGGTTTAACCTAGAAGAACGAAATTTGGTGAGCCAAGTGGGACTGGGGTACTGATCATTAGCTGCAAGTATCATCAAGATTGGGTGAAAAAAATGTTTGCTGAGATTTCAGGAAACTCTTAGTTTTTTGGAAGCTTGGCAACCCCTTTCAATGAAAGTGATTCTCGTCAGACTCTGCGTGGGGATACTTCCATAGGACACAAACTATAGCGATAGAACTTGGAACTACATTACTGTGCCAAGTTTCAAAGAGCTAGCACAAACCGTGTTTGATTTAGAGTTCCAACTACATGTATCCATATAGGAGAAAACAGAGTGAAACCTAAACATGAAAAACGGTTACTGCAAAGGAACGGTTTAACCTGGAAGAACGAAATTTGGTGAGCCAAGTGGGACTGGTGTACTGATCGTTACCTGCAAGTATCATCAAGATTGGGTGAAAAAATGTTTGCTGAGATTTCAGGAAACTCGTAGTTTTTTGGAAGCTTGGCAACCCCTTCCAATTAATGTGATTCTCGTCAGTCTCTGCATGGGGCTACTTCCATAGGACACAAACCATAGCGATAGAACTTGGAACTACATTATTGTGCCAAGTTTCAAAGAGCTAGCACAAACCGTGTTTCATTTAGAGTTCCAACTACATGTATCCATATAGGAGAAACCAGAGTGAAACCTAAACATGAAAACTGTTACTGCAAAGTAACGGTTTAACCTAGAAGAACAAAATTTGGTGAGCCAAGTGGGACTGGTGTACTGATCATTACCTGCCAGTATCATCAAGATCGGGTGAAAAAATGTTTGCTGAGATTTCAGGAAACTCGTAGTTTTTTGGAAGCTTGGCAACCCCTTTCAATAAATGTGATTCTCGTCAGTCTCTGCTTGGGGCTACTTCAATAGGACACAAACCATAGCGATAGAACTTGGAACTACATTATTGTGCCAAGTTTCAAAGAGCTAGCACAAACCATGTTTCATTTAGAGTTCCAACTACATGTATCCATATAGGAGAAAAACAGAGTGAAACCTAAACATGAAAACGGTTACTGCAAAGGTACGGTTTAACCTAGAAGAACGAAATTTGGTGAGCCAAGTGGGACTGGTGTACTGATCATTACCTGAAAGTATCATCAAGATTGGATGAAAAAATGTTTGCTGAGATTTCAGGAAACTCGTAGTTTTTTGGAAGCTTGGCAACCCCTTTCAATGAAAGTGATTCTCGTAAGTCTCTGCTTGGGGATACTTCCATAGGACACAAACCATAGCGATAGAACTTGGAACTACATTATTGTGCCAAGTTTCAAAGAGCTAGCACAAACCGCGTTTGATTTAGAGTTCCAAATACATGTATCCATATAGGAGAAAACAGAGTGAAAACCTAAACATGAAAACGGTTACTGCAAAGGAACTGTTTAACCTAGAAGAACGAAATTTGGTGAGCCAAGTTGGATTGGTGTACTGATCATTACCTGCAAGTATCATCAAGATTGGGTGAAAAAATGTTTGATGAGATTTCAGGAAACTCGTAGATTTTTGGAAGCTTTTGAACACCTTCAATGAATGTGATTCTCGTCAGTCTCTGCTTGGGGCTACTTCCATAGGACACAAACCATAGCGATAGAACTTGGACCTACATTATTGTGCCAAGTTTCAAAGAGCTAGCACAAACCGTGTTTGATTTAGAGTTCCAACTACATGTATCCATATAGGAGAAAACAGAGTGAAACCTAAACATGAAAACGGTTCCTGCAAAGGAACGGTTTAACCAAGAAGAACGAAATTTGGTGAGCCAAGTGGGACTGGTGTACTGATCATTACCTGCAAGTATCATCAAGATTGGGTGAAAAAATGTTTGCTGAGATTTCAGGAAACTCGTAGTTTTTTGGAAGCTTGGCAACCCCTTCCAATGAATGTGATTCTCGTCAGTCTCTGCTTGGGGCTACTTCCATAGGACACAAACCATAGCGATAGAACTTGGACCTACATTATTGTGCCAAGTTTCAAAGAGCTAGCACAAACCGTGTTTGATTTAGAGTTCCAACTACATGTATCCATATAGGATAAAACAGAGTGAAACCTAAACATGAAAACGGTTCCTGCAAAGGAACGGTTTAACCTAGAAGAACGAAATTTGGTGAGCCAAGTGGGACTGGTGTACTGATCATTACCTGCAAGTATCATCAAGATTGGGTGAAAAAATATTTGCTGAGATTTCAGGAAACTCGTAGTTTTTTGGAAGCTTGGAAACCCTTTCAATGAATGTGATTCTCGTCAGTCTCTGCTTGGGGCTACTTCAATAGGACACAAACCATAGCGATAGAACTTGGAACTACATTATTGTGCAAGTTCATTGAGCTGCACAACCGTGTTTGATTTAGATTTCCAACTACATGTATCCATATAGGAGAAAACAGAGTGAAACCTAAACATGAAAACGGTTACTGCAAAGGAACGGTTTAAACTAGAAGAACGAAATTTGGTCAGCCAAGTGGGACTGGTGTACTGATCATTACTTGCAAGTATCATCAAGATTGGGTGAAAAAATGTTTGCTGAGATTTCAGGAAACTCGTAGTTTTTTGGAAGCTTGGCAACCCCTTCCAATGAATGTGATTCTCATCAGTCTCTGCTTGGGGATACTTCCATAGGACACAAACCATAGCGATAGAACTTGGAACTACATTATTGTGCCAAGTTTCAAAGAGCTAGCACAAACCGCGTTTGATTTAGAGTTCCAAATACATGTATCCATATAGGAGAAACAGAGTGAAACCTAAACATGAAAACGGTTACTGCAAAGGAACTGTTTAACCTAGAAGAACGAAATTTGGTGAGCCAAGTTGGATTGGTGTACTGATCATTACCTGCAAGTATCATCAAGATTGGGTGAAAAATGTTTGATGAGATTTCAGGAAACTCGTAGATTTTTGGAAGCTTTTGAACACCTTCCAATGAATGTGATTCTCGTCAGTCTCTGCTTGGGGCTACTTTAATAGGACACAAACCATAGCAATAGAATTTGAAACTACATTATTGTGCCAAGTTTCAAAGAGCTAGCACAAACCGTGTTTGATTTTAGAGTTCCAACTACATGTATCCATCCATATAGGAGAAAACAGAGTGAAACCTAAACATGAAAACGGTTACTGCAAAGGAACTGTTTAACCTAGAAGAACGAAATTTGGTGAGCCAAGTGGGATTGGTGTACTTATCATTACCTGCCAGCATCATCAAGATTGGGTGAAAAAAAGTTTGCTGAGATTTCAGGAAACTCGTAGTTTTTTGGAAGCTTGGCAACCCCTTTCAATGAAAGTGATTCTCGTCAGTCTCTCCTTGGGGCTAGTTCCATAGGACACAAACCATAGCGATAGAACTTGGAACTACATTATTGTGCCAAGTTTCAAAGAGCTAGCACAAACCGTGTTTCATTTAGAGTTCCAACTACATGTATCCATATAGGAGAAAACAGAGTGAAACCTAAACATGAAAACGGTTACTGCAAAGGAACGGTTTAACCTAGAAGAACGAAATTTGGTGAGCCAAGTGGGACTGGTGTACTGATCATTACCTGCCAGTACCATCAAGATTGTGTGAAAAATGTTTGCTGAGATTTCAGGAAATTCGTAGTTTTTTGGAAGCTTGGCAACCCCTTTCAATGAATGTGATTCTCGTCAGTCTCTGCGTGGGGCTACTTCAATAGGACACAAACCATAGCGATAGAACTTGGAACCACATTATTGTGCCAAGTTTCAAAGAGCTAGCACAAACCGTGTTTGATTTAGAGTTCCAACTACATGTATCCATATAGGAGAAAACAGAGTGAAACCTAAACATGAAAACGGTTACTGCAAAGGAACAGTTTAACCTAGAAGAAGGAAATTTGGTGAGCCAAGTGGGATTGATGTACTGATCATTACCTGCCAGTACCAGCAAGATTGGGTGAAAAAATGTTTGCTGAGATTTCAGAAACTCGTAGTTTTTTGTAACCTTGGGAACCCCTTCCAATGAATGTGATTCTCGTCAGTCTCTGCATGGGGCTTGTTCCATAGGACACAAACCATAGCGATAGAACTTGGAACTACATTATTGTGCCAAGTTTCAAAGAGCTAGCACAAACCGTGTTTCATTTAGAGTTCCAACTACATGTATCCATATAGGAGAAAACAGAGTGAAACCTAAACATGAAAACGGTTACTGCAAAGGAACGGTTTAACCTAGAAGAACGAAATTTGGTGAGCCAAGTGGGACTGGTGTACTGATCATTACCTGCAAGTATCATCAAGATTGGGTGAAAAAATGTTTGCTGAGATTTCAGGAAACTCGTAGTTTTTTTGGAATCTTGGCAACCCCTTCCAATGAATGTGATTCTCGTCAGTCTCTGCTTGCGGCTACTTCAATAGGACACAAACCATAGCGATAGAACTTCGAACTACATTATTGTGCCATGTTTCAAAGAGCTAGCACAACCGTGTTTGATTTAGAGTTCCAACTATATGTTTCCATATAGGAGAAAACAGAGTGAAACCTAACCATGAAAACGGTTACTGCAAAGGAACGGTTTAACCTAGAAGAAGGAAATTTGGTGAGCCAAGTGGGATTGATGTACTGATCATTACCTGCCAGTACCAGCAAGATTGGGTGAAAAATGTTTGCTGAGATTTCAGGAAACTCGTAGTTTTTTGGAACCTTGGGAACCCCTTCCAATGAATGTGATTTCTCGTCAGTCTCTGCATGGGGCTAGTTCCATAGGACACAAACCATAGCGATAGAACTTGGAACTACATTATTGTGCCAAGTTTCAAAGAGCTAAGAGATACCGTGTTTGATTTATAGTTCCAACTACATTTATCCATATAGGAGAAAACAGAGTGAAACCTAAACATGAAAACGGTTACTGCAAATGAACGGTTTAACCAAGAAGAACGAAATTTGGTGAGCCAAGTGGGATTGGTGTACTGATCATTACCTGCCAGTACCATCAAGATTGTGTGAAAAAATGTTTGCTGAGATTTCAGGAAATTCGTAGATTTTTGGAAGCTTGGCAACCCCTTTCAATGAATGTGATTCTCGTCAGTCTCTGCTTGGGGCTACTTCAATAGGACACAAACCAAAGCGATAGAACTTGGAACTACATTATTGTGCCAAGTTTCAAAGAGCTAGCACAAACCGTGTTTGATTTAGAGTTCCAACTACATGTATCCATATAGGAGAAAACAGAGTGAACCTAAACATGAAAACGGTTACTGCAAAGGAACGGTTTAACCTAGAAGAACGAAATTTGGTGAGCCAAGTGGGACTGGTGTACTGATCATTACCTGCAAGTATCATCAAGATTGGGTGAAAAAATGTTTGCTGAGATTTCAGGAAACTCGTAGTTTTTTTGGAATCTTGGCAACCCCTTCCAATGAATGTGATTCTAGTCAGTCTCTGCTTGCGGCTACTTCAATAGGACACAAACCATAGCGATAGAACTTCGAACTACATTATTGTGCCAAGTTTCAAAGAGCTAGCACAAACCGTGTTTGTTTTAGAGTTCCAACTACATGTTTCCATATAGGAGAAAACAGAGTGAAACCTAAACATGAAAACGGTTCCTGCAAAGGAACGGTTTAACCTAGAAGAAGGAAATTTGGTGAGCCAAGTGGGATTGATGTACTGATCATTACCTGCCAGTACCAGCAAGATTGGGTGAAAAAATGTTTGCTGAGATTTCAGGAAACTCGTAGTTTTTTGGAACCTTGGGAACCCTTCCAATGAATGTGATTCTCGTCAGTCTCTGCATGGGGCTAGTTCCATAGGACACAAACCATAGCAATAGAACTTGCAACTACATTATTGTGCCAAGTTTCAAAGAGCTAGCACAAACCGTGTTTCATTTAGAGTTCCAACTACATGTATCCATATAGGAGAAAACAGAGTGAAACCTAAACATGAAAACGGTTACTGCAAAGGAATGGTTTAACCTAGAAGAACGAAATTTCGTGAGCCAAGTGGGACTGGTGTACTGATCATTACCTGCAAGTATCATCAAGATTGGGTGAAAAAATGTTTGCTGAGATTTCAGGAAACTCGTAGTTTTTTGGAAGCTAGGCAACCCCTTCCAATGAATGTGATTCTCGTCAGTCTCTGCGTAGGGCTACTTCAATAGGACACAAACCATAGCGATAGAACTTGGAACTACATTATTGTGTCAAGTTTCAAAGAGCTAGCACAAACCCGTGTTTGATTTAGAGTTCCAACTACATGTATCCATATAGGAGAAAACAGAGTGAAACCTAAACATGAAAACGGTTACTGCAAAGGAACGGTTTAACCTAGAAGAAGGAAATTTGGTGAGCCCAGTGGGATTGATGTACTGATCATTACCTGCCAGTACCAGCAAGATTGGGTGAAAAAATGTTTGCTGAGATTTCAGAAAACTCGTAGTTTTTTGGAACCTTGGGAACCCCTTCCAATGAATGTGATTCTCGTCAGTCTCTGCATGGGGCTTGTTCCATAGGACACAAACCATAGCGATAGAACTTGGAACTACATTATTGTGCCAAGTTTCAAAGAGCTAGCACAAACCGTGTTTCATTTAGAGTTCCAACTACATGTATCCATATAGGAGAAAACAGAGTGAAACCTAAACATGAAAACAGTTACTGCAAAGGAATGGTTTAACCTAGAAGAACGAAATTTCGTGAGCCAAGTGGGACTGGTGTACTGATCATTACTTGCAAGTATCATCAAGATGGGGTGAAAAAATGTTTGCTGAGATTTCAGGAAACTCGTAGTTTTTTGGAAGCTTGGCAACCCCTTCCAATGAATGTGATTCTCGTCAGTCTCTGCTTGGGGCTACTTCAATAGGACACAAACCATAGCGATAGAACTTGGAACTACATTATTGTGCCAAGTTTCAAAGAGCTAGCACAAACCATGTTTGATTTAGAGTTCCAACTACATGTATCCATATAGGAGAAAACAGAGTGAAACCTAAACATGAAAACTGTTACTGCAAAGTAACGGTTTAACCTAGAAGAACAAAATTTGGTGAGCCAAGTGGGACTGGTGTACTGATCATTACCTGCCAGTATCATCAAGATCGGGTGAAAAAATGTTTGCTGAGATTTCAGGAAACTCGTAGTTTTTTTGGAAGCTTGGCAACCCCTTTCAAATAAATGTGATTCTCGTCAGTCTCTGCTTGGGGCTACTTCAATAGGACACAAACCATAGCGATAGAACTTGGAACTACATTATTGTGCCAAGTTTCAAAGAGCTAGCACAAACCATGTTTCATTTAGAGTTCCAACTACATGTATCCATATAGGAGAAAACAGAGTGAAACCTAAACATGAAAACGGTTACTGCAAAGGTACGGTTTAACCTAGAAGAACGAAATTTGGTGAGCCAAGTGGGACTGGTGTACTGATCATTACCTGAAAGTATCATCAAGATTGGATGAAAAAATGTTTGCTGAGATTTCAGGAAACTCGTAGTTTTTTGGAAGCTTGGCAACCCCTTTCAATGAAAGTGATTCTCGTAAGTCTCTGCTTGGGGATACTTCCATAGGACACAAACCATAGCGATAGAACTTGGAACTACATTATTGTGCCAAGTTTCAAAGAGCTAGCACAAACCGCGTTTGATTTAGAGTTCCAAATACATGTATCCATATAGGAGAAAACAGAGTGAAACCTAAACATGAAAACGGTTACTGCAAAGGAACTGTTTAACCTAGAAGAACGAAATTTGGTGAGCCAAGTTGGATTGGTGTACTGATCATTACCTGCAAGTATCATCAAGATTGGGTGAAAAAATGTTTGATGAGATTTCAGGAAACTCGTAGATTTTTGGAAGCTTGTT